>NW_024080634.1:1609143-1666830 GCF_003009895.1 Hyaena hyaena
TAGCAGTGCTATTGCTGGGTCATAAGGGAGTTCTATTGTTAGTTTCCTGAGGAACCTCCACACTGTTTTCCAGAGGGGCTGTACCAGTTTACATTCCCACCAACAGTGTAGGAGGGTGCCCGTTTCTCCACATCCTCGCCAGCATCTCGAGTTCTCTGATTTGCTCATTTTAGCCACTCTGACTGGCGTGAGGTGGTATCTCAGTGTGGTTTTGATTTGGATTTCCCTGATGAGGAGGGATGCTGAGCATCGTTTCATGTGTCTATTGGCCATCTGGATGTCCTCTTTGGAGAAGTGTCTGTTCATATCTTCTGCCCATTTCTTCACTGGGTTGTTTGTTTTTCGGGCGTGGAGTTTGATGAGTTCCTTATAGATTCTGGATATTAACCCTTTATCTGATATGTCATTTGCAACTATCTTTTCCCATTCGGTTGGTTGCCTATTAATTTTCTGGGTTGTTTCCTTGGCTGTGCAGAAGCTGCACCGGCACTATCTTTAAAACAAGCACTCACCTTGATCTGTGGTCCCAGCCAGATAGTGGAGAAAGGCGGTGACCAAAGTGTCATCCTTTGAAGCCTGTTGGTGGCAAGAAGATGTCTCAAAGACTCCTCGAGGAAAGAAACTATCATAAGGGTCTTAGAGTTGGGGCTCTGGCTTCATGCTACATATTACAATTCACCAAACTTTTCAGTTGGATTCCCCTCCATCACCATAGCATCTTACCTTCTGTAGCATTCTGCACTCTTTTATGCACTGCACCTGGTGACAGGAGGCTGTGTCCCCTAAAGATAAAGGGAAATATAAAAGATCGTAGGGCAGTGGTCTTCAAACAAGTGTTGCACACTCTTCTTGTAAAGGAAGAACATTCTTGGTAACCTCCTGGTGTTGACTCAAGTTATTTTTATTTAAATTGTGCCTAATGTACGTGAATGTAAAATTAAACTCCTTTTAGGAGCGCCTGGGTGGCTTAGTCAGTTAAGCATCCGGCTTTCGCTTAGGTCATGATCTCGCGGTTCGTGGGTTCGAGCCCCGCGTCGGGCTCTGTGCTGACTGCCAGCTCAGAGCCTGGAGCCTGTTTCAGAGTCCGTGTCTCCCTCTCTCTCTGACCCTCCCCTGCTCACGCTGTCTCTCTCTCTCTCTCTCTCCCCCCGAGAAATAAAAATAAAAATATTAAAAAAAAATTAAACTCCTTTTATTTATGGCCCTGTACAAACAAAACCCCAAAACTAATTTCCAAAGTTAAATATAACCAAGACTAAATGAATGCAAAAAGTATTAAAATCAGCGGCATTAGTTAGGTGCTGTGGCTACTGCTTTGCGAGAACTGAACTGCGTCACGCCGTCTGGGTGTAATTCTTGCCGGGCACGGGCTCCGAGCTGGTCAGCGCATTGTCGTGTGATGACCCAATTCTCCCGCTGTTTTCACCTTCCAGTGGCTTTCAGATCTGACGGTGCATCTGAAGCACCTGGAAGGCTTGGGGAAACCCAGATTGTGGGGCACCACCCCCAGAGTTTCTGATCCCGTGAGTCTGGGGTGGAGCCCAAGAATTTGCAGATCCAACATTTCCAGGTAATGCTGCTCTCCTGCCAGGTACCGCGCTTTGGCAATCACCCCGAAGCCCACTTCTGTTCTCTTCTTGTTAGCCTGTGGCAGTGAAAGCAATATATTTTGGCAAAGATGGTGTGTTGGTAAACACAAATGCAAAAGAAAGCGCCGAAATCAAGTGAATACTTGGTTGCATGGTTGAAATCTGGCATGTACTTGGTTAGATGGTGGCCATCCAATGGCCCGGGTTAAGGTTTGCAGGATGTTTTAGTAAATCACTAAAAGAAAATAAAAAAAGAACTGCCGAGCCCCTGAGGATGTGTCCTTTGTACCTCAGTCTGAGAAACGGTGCGTGGTTGGGTATTAGAAAACATTTACCTATGGGAACAAATGATATTGTGTAAGTACTGGGCTCTTCAGCTTTAGGTATGAACCTTAGACCAAAACAGAGGCGCAGAGAAGCGAGCAAGGACAGAGAAGATGGGTCTGGTCCCTTAACCTGAGCGTAGAAGACAGGGACCACGGCTTTGTCCTGGGAAGCCTTCCTTGTGCCTAGAGCTGCCCTGAATGGAATGAGCTGGATTGAGGGGGTTGGAAGGAAAGACTTCTCTCTCTCTTTTTTTTTTTTTTTTTTACAAATAGTTTATTGTCAAGTTGGTTTCCATATAACACCCAGTGCTCATCCCCACAAGTGCCCTCCTCCATGCCCATCTCCCCCCTCCCCCCCACATCCATCAGTCCTCAGTTTGATTCTCAGTATTCAAGAGTCTCTCATGGTTTGCCTCTCTCCCTTTCCCCCACCATTTCCCCCCTTCTTCTCCCCAACGGTCCTCCGTTAAGTTCCTCCTAATCCTCCTATACGTGCAAACATATGATATTTGTCCTTCTCTGCCTGACTTATTTCGCTCAGCGTAACACCCTCAAGTTCCAACCACGTCACTACACATGGCCAGATGTCATTCTTTCTCATTGCCATGGAGTATTCCATCATATAGATAAACCACATCTTCTTGATCCATTCGTCTGTTGATGGACACTTAGGCTCGGAAAGACTTGTCTTGAAAGTTGCCCAGAGGCCTCCAATAACAACTTTGTGGATGTTTTGGGGTGTGTGTGTTGGGGGGGGTTCCCATTTACAAAAGCCACGTGTCCAAGACCCCTTTGGATACAGAAATTCTACAACTGGCAGGGGTTTGGTGGACTCCTTAGTTTTCTCTCTTATTGGCCTCCAAGAATCCTCCAAGTTGGATTGTTCTGCTGTCTCTCAAACGGATCCACAGGGCAGCGTTGTGTGGTAGGTCCCCCCCCCTACCCCAGCTTCCTCAGTCCTGATACTCGTCCCACCATTCTTCTCTATTTCCAGATTTGTGGCTTGGCACATCTCCTTGAGAGATCTCGTGCTTATCAGCCTTTCTCTCTGGGGCCTCCCATTCCTCCCAATCAGACCCCACCAGCAGCGTGCCGACTTACTGCCCCAGGCTCCTGCTCCCCATCTTGAGCCCCTTATATCCACTTGATACCAGTCGACCCCTCCCCCGGTTATGTGGCTGTGGGACTTTAACTCACCTGACATCCAGTCTTGTCCTGGGGAACATGTGCCACCAAACACATAGGGAGACGCCGTACATGGCTCTGTGGGTGCCCGCTTCATTCTTGTCTCCATTTCTTGTGCCCAGTTTATTGTCCCCGTCCCAAAGGCACATAAACTCACACACAGATACCCACCACTCCCCCATGCAGGCCACCTGCCGTCAAGTACTTAGTATAGACTTCTTCCTCCCTTAATTGAACCCTCCGTGGTCAGAAGCAGCAGCAGCAGCGTTCATTTCCACCCCCCCCCCCCCGCATTCATTGCTACTTGAAAGGGTTGTGCTTAGTTATTTGGTTACTTGTTGATGGTCCAAGTCAACAGTTCAAGATGGCAGGGCTTTGTCTGGTTGACCCCCTCCCGGCATCCGTACCACTGCCTGGGTTGGGGAGCCTGCCAGCAAATGTTTGTGGACAGATGCTTACAAATGTGTCTGTGTCACTCTGCTGTGAGTTACAGGGCAGGAGCCAGTCTTAGCGTTATGTCTGCAACTTGAGAGTGATTTCTAGCTGGAGCCCGTGGGCTCTGTACCTGTCGTGATCTGGGGCCCTGTAATTCAGGGGCACCTCCGTAGAACTGGTCCCCAAAGGGTTTTAATTTCAGTCAGTCTCACTGGATTTGTTTTGACTGGAAATCCCATTGCGTGTTTTGAAAACATATTCCCTTGGGCACTTTTGAACACTTGAGACCTCTTGGCAGACAGGCATTTCATCCCCATCAGGAAATCTCATCAAAATGATATTAGGTTTGCACATCAGGCAAATAAAAGTCCTCCAGGAAGATGTCACTGGATTGGCTGCGGATATAAGCAGTTAAGCCCATTTAGAAGGTATTTCGACCACATCTGACAGAGTGGGCAGCGGCGGCGTGGCAGAATCTCACAATGAACAATGACATAAAAAGTCAGAGCGGGAAGGAGACACCTCTCCCTCCCCCAAGATCGGCCCTGAGGGAATTCTCTAGTTACAAGCCCAAACAGAATTCAAGGGAATAGCAACAGGCCAGTTTGGGGTATGAGATTTTTATTTCAAAGGGCTGCAAAGTAACCAGGCCTGCTGGCTAGGCTGTGACTTGCCTTCTGTGGCAGGGTCTTGCCCTGTATTTTTTTTGTCTGGCCGCCTCCGGACTGCACCTTGTAAGCCATCCTTGGAAAACCACATAATGGCAAGATGACTTCCATTCAAAGTTCCTAGCATGCTCCTGGTATTTTTTGCATTATTTGGTCTGGATTTCCTTCCTTCTGGAAGGAAACGTGGTTTCCCTTCCTTAGAGGGTAGCTTTTGAAGTTCGGTAGACTCCTTTGATCACCATAGGCCATTGTCCAAGTCTAGAAGCAAGCTTTTACCCATGCCTTTCACTTTTGCTGCTTCGGTGTGGTGCTGAGTTTTCTAGAAAGAGGGCCTCTTGAGGTCAGTGTGCAGGGCACAGGGCTGAAGCTTCGCCAAACCTGTGCCCTATCTGTCTTCCCTTCCCTGGGGGGTGGGGGAGGCCTCATTCTGGTCTCATGCTTTGGTGTCTCTCTTTCCAGAGGCGTGAACATGTATGCCATGTTGACTGGGACCCTGCCTTTCACGGTGGAGCCTTTTAGCCTGAGGGCTTTGTACCAGAAGATGGTGGACAAGGAAATGAACCCCCTCCCCACCCAGCTCTCCACAGGTAATGCGCCCGCCGCCCTTGGGTTCCTGGTTTCGGGACTTGGTCGCCTACCAGGGTTGGTCCATCTGTGAAGTAGTATGTTTTGCAGAAGTGATATTAGGCCTTTTCCTAGGATTAAGCCGTGACTCCAGGGTGGTTGAGTTTCCCATCGCTAAGCAACCCTTCATCTCACCTCAGTCCCTTTCTTCTCCATTATAATTCTGAACACCTAACTTCCTTCTTCCTCCTTCTGCACAAAACACACATTTCGAAGGATCTTGGAAAAAGAAATGCAGTCTTGATTGTTTTGAAACGCACCATATTGTAATGTTGACTTTGAAAAAAGCTTTTATAATCACATTTCCGTTGTGTTTTCCTTAGTCAATTCCCTGTAAAGAAATATTAGATTCATTCAAGTATGGTCTGTGGTTTGTCTTGCTATTTGAGAGTTTGAGCCTGTTCAAAAGCGTTTAAATATATATAGTTTCAGTAACTTGATTAGACTGAATCATCAGGTGTGTTTGGAAAGTATCCTCAAACTTAAGGTGGTTCACATTTCAGTAAACAGTTCGTATTAAGATTTGGCTTCAGATCCTGTAAATTAGCACAATTTCTTCTTTTGTTTGGGTCACAATTCACGTCAAGTTCCTGGCTTCAGGTTGGCCCTGGTAATTATTTAATTGGCTCCGTAGAATAAACTCAGCTTCACTGAGATAAGGCATGTGACCAGAAAAAAAAAATCATTTAATTTCAACTTATGATACATGCTTAAAATACAGCATTTAATTTTACTACTGTTATGCATTTTTCTCTTGAGTTTATAAAACATCCATGAAGCCGACCTTGAATTTATGTTTGCCAAATGGAATCCAAGCTGAAATGCATTCTTTTCCTAAAAAAAAAAAAAAGTTTGTTTGTTTATTTGTTTATTTATTTATTTATTCATTTTGAGAGAGAAAGAGAGCTCATGAACAGGAGAGGGGCAGAGAGAGAGAGAGAGAGAGAGAGAGAGAGAGATTCCCAAGCAGGCTCCATGCTGTCAGCACAGAGGCTCATGAGGGGCTTAATCCTGTGAACTGTGAGATCATGACCTGGGCCGAAATCAAGAGTTGGGTGCTTAACCAACTGAGCCAACCAGGTGCCCCATGAAATGCATTCTTGCATGTAATGGTCTAATTTGGTCTGTACTTTCATCTTTGCTAGGGAGGGTAGACTCTCTTGTGCCCTCCTGCCTAGAAAAGGCAGGCAGGGCTCACGTTGAATCCCAGTGAGATCCTGAAGGGCTGGAGAACTGCTTCTCATTGTTTTAGTCAGGGTGAGCCAGGTTATGCCACAGTAAGAAATAGCCCCCAGATCTCAGTGGCTTAAGACAATAAAGACTTCTTTTTCATTCGTACCACGTGATCTGTTGAGAGTTGACTCAAGAGTTGAGGGATTCTGCCCATCCTCGTCAGTCAGGGTCCCAGACTGATGGAGCAGCCACCGTTTCAAACATACCTGGTCCATGTGGAGGAAGAGAGAAGTCTAGAACACCTCTCATCAGCAATTAAGTCTCCCACCGGTGTTCTGCTCACAACTCCTAACTTTCTGAAGCATGTCACATGGCTTTACCCAACTAAAGCCAATGGGGAAATACAACCCTACTATGTTTCTAGAAGGCAGAAACCCAGAAATATCTGTGGAACGGCATGAGTGTGAGCCACAGGCTGGGGGAGGAGGAGCAGATGGTCCGGCCTGTGATCGTTCTCTCGGTGGGCTACTCGGCAAGGCAAGGCCGGTCAATGAGCAGCCCAGGAATTCATTCTTAACTGCTTTAGATCCAGCATTGTTTTAACCCCAGTCATATTATCTGGACTCAGCGGGCTGGCCTCTGACTGTTTGCTGATAGTGAAAATTAACTTTACCTTAAAGAAGTAGAAGCCACACCCCTGATGATGTTTAAAAACTAGTCCAGAGGAAATTCCAAAGAAGACGTAATGGAAATGTTCTGCATGAGCATCCCTGGGGTTAGCTCCTGCTCTGAGCACACAGCTCTGACTTTGGCCTGAAGCTCTGTGTGTGCCTTTTAAAGATCTTCGCATTCCTACAGGACTCTGTTGTCTTGGCTTGTCAAGCTCGAACAAGCAAGAACTGCATTTCTCTATTTGATTTTCCAATTAGGGAATCTGGACTCCTCCCAGATTTTTTTTTTTTTTTTTTTTTTTTTTAATATTGGGATAGAGAAGAATTTCTCCTCGACCAGGGCTTTACAGCTCAGTGCTAGGTACCAAGCACAGTGTTTGCACAGAACAGATGCCCAGGGAATCTAGGTCGCTTACTCTGTTGGCAGAGCGTGTGGCCCAGGAAGGCAGCCCACAGATCTGCCCTGCTGCTCAGGGATGGGACCTGACCCGACGCACTGGGCCCCGGAGCTGGGTGCTCGCTGCCAGGCCAGTGCACGTCATCTTAGCTTTGTTTACACAGTGAATGACTTCAGTTTCAGAGATCATTCCCATGCCTTCTGACAGCCCCCGGTTTCTCTAGCCCTTTGCCCTTCAAACCCTGCCAGGTTTACCTCTTCTCCTTCCCACCTAGCTTGCCCCAACTTCATTTATGATACTGCTTGTTTGTATCCAAACACACTCGCCTACCAGTAACCAGAGCAGCGGAATGGACAGGTTTAAGTGCTTTGTACGTTATCGTTTATTCTCATAACAACCGTGCAAGCTAACTACTCTTATTCCCAATGTATCAGGGATGAAACAGAGTCTCAATGAGGCTATGTGGCCTCTCTGTTTTTGATTTTATGTCTGTTTCATCCCCAAACCTGGATTTCCTCTCCCTTTCCTTATTTTATTTGCTATAAGATGCTTCCCCTTCCTCCAGATTTGAGGGGATTACCTATTGTTTTTATGTTTTGAATAATGTCAAAATTGAGATGCCCAAATTGAAAATAGACCAGGTTCATTAAACGTCTTAACAGCACATCTTTAACTGAATTATCCTATCACTCATAGTTGTAATGATCTCTCCATCTGTATTGTATAATAGTACAATTAGATTCAGTTGGGATAATTTTGGCCAAGTTGAAAAAAACACAGCGCTATTGCCCTTGTGAGTCCATGGTGCATGCTTCCAAAGAATGGCCCCTCACCTCTACCATGTAGTTTGAAAACTTAAGCCTCTGGGATCTTTCCAGTTCTTGCCTCTAGAGAGTCTCTCTCCGCTTGCTGGCACTTGCCTATCACGGAGTCAGGAATGCCTTTCACGGCTTATGCATTTTTCAGACAGTTTACCTTTACATCACTGTATCTCATGGATGGTACTCGTACATTCCAAGCAATCACTTCAGATCAAGAGGGTTTTGCACCATGAAATCATGGAAGTGAAGCCGAAGGTGAGTCATTCGCATTTGTAAGGGTTGAGCCAAAACCAGTTTAAGATTTTTGAGAAGGTTCAACCGTCATCAAATACTTGTTCGTGATGCTTCTGCCTAGGAAGTGATAAGGAAGGAGACTTGGGTGGGGTTGGGACTCCACTCGCAGGCGATGGGCTGTACCGCTGCAAAAGGTCCGATGGCTCTGTCTGTGTCCTGTTGCCTTTTCCCTGGGCAGTGTCAGGGCACTTACACAAACCAGTCCAGACTCTGGAAAGCAGACTCCTCATGGAGGAAAGCAGGCTTTGCACCAGAAGTGTGTATGCATATGACGTGGAGCATGGAGAGGGAGCTGTCTGTGTGGGTCCTCCCTACCCTTGGGCCTGAAGGGAGACCCCAATTCCTAGCTTCCTAGCTTAGAAGAATGGGGGGCAGAGGCACCTGGGTGGCTCAGTTAGTTAAGCATCTGACTTCGGCTCAGGTCATGATCTCACGGTTCATGATTTCGAGCCCCATATCGAGCTCCATGCTGAGTGCTCAGAGCCTGGAGCCTGCTTCACATTCTGTGGCTCTCTCTCTCTCCCTGCTCCTCCACCACTCACACTCTTGTATCTCTCTGTCGGGGGGGCAGGGGGCGGGGTGCAGTGACTGGCCATGCCTGCCATGGCTTTCCAGGAAAATGGAGAATTTTAATCCCTTTTGGGTCATGAAACCTAGGGATTTTCAAGACCCCAACACAAACTTTTTCAAAGAACTCTAACGATATTTGCAAAAGTCCTTTTCAGAGAGTAATGCAACATTTGTGATGTCCAAAGAACTAAAATTCATCAGTAGAGATTAGAACTAAAATTACTTGTGCTCATCAGCAGTTTGTGAAGATGCAGAGTGCGTAGTTCTGAAAATAGAACAAAAACGCACATCCAGTCTGTTCTTAGCTCTTCTGGTTAATCATACTCGGAAAAAGCCTGGCAGTAGCCCGGGTTGTATGGGTCCTTTGAGGGTAAGCGACAGAGATGTCTCAGAAGCATCATGCATTCACAGCCTCCGCATTTCAATTCATTAAGGCTGCATCTTTTTTATTTGATCAATAGAAGTCCCTGATTAGGCATCCAGATGACTCTTGCAACGTAGAGGAATCGAGAGAAGAGGAATAAAGTTTCCAAAAACAAGAACCTCTTTTTTTTTTGGACATCTGTTTGCTTTTCAGACCATTGAAGAACATTTTAGGAAAGTTTTATTTGGAGACCCAGCTATAAAACTCCAAGAGTATTAAATGTACCCCATGACTGTCTACATGTGTTATTTTTACCTGCTACATTCTTAAAGAGAAATGACCTTCTGATGATCACATCAGCTGTGTGGGAACTCATTGGAGGGGTCACCTGGTGGCCTGATCCAATTAAAGTTGTTTCTTTTGGGTTGATTCTGGCATCGCCATCAGCCCCTCTTTTGATGGCTTGATATCTACACTACAGAAAATGAGTTGACAGAAAACCCCCACGGTTTTCTAAGGACAGTACTGAAATGACAACCCAAGCCTGTGAGGATGTGGGAATTCTTAACGGCTTTTCTTTGTAAGGTTAGGTTATGTTAGAAAATTGAAAGATAGCTTTGGAGAGAAGGATAAAAAAGTTTGGAAACCAAACAAATAAGGATTGTCTTCTGGAAATATTAACGTGGTGTATTGGAAATTGGATATCATGTGCAAAGCTACATAAAAGAATGTTATTAAAAATTATTTTTAATGTTTTTATTTTTATTTATTTATTTTTTAAATGTTTTTATTTATTTCTAGGAGAGAGAGAGAGAGACAGTGTGAGCAGGGGAGGGTCAGAGAGAGAGGGAATCACAGACTGAAACAGGCTCCAGGCTCTGAGCTGGCTGTCAGCAGAGAGCCCGAAGTGGGGCTCGAACCCACAGACTGCGAGATCATGACCTAAGCGAAAGTCGGACGCTTAACCGACTAAGCCACCCAGGTGCCCCTTAATGTTTTTATTTTTGAGAGAGAGAGACAGAGCATGAGTGGGGAGGGGCAGAGAGAGAGGGAGACACAAATCAAAAGCAGGCTCCAGGCTCCGAGCTGTCAGCACAGAGCCCGACATGGGGCTCAAAACCACGAGCTGCGAGATCATGACGTGAGCCAAAGTCAGATGCTTAACCTACTGAGCCACCCAGGCACCCCAAGAATATTTTTTATAGTGCCAAAATGATATGACAGTGCTCTGTAAGATAAGCAGTACAGAATGAAAACAAAATCACAGTCCCACAACTCAAGCAATACAGGCCACCTTCATTTGGAAGTAGTCGGTCCTTGGCATTCTTTGTCCAAGTGTGTTCATGTATATTCTCAGGCTCGCAGTTTTGGAGCCTGCGACCTTCCTGTGCATTATTCACATATTTTTTCCAGGTCATGTAGTTGTCTCCATTATTATGATCTTAAAGGATGGAAATACCTCCTTAGAGATGCACCAGCCTCCTCTTCCTCGTGCTGGCTGGACCTCAGGGCTTTGTAAATATTCATTTAATGAAAGGAGACCCAGGGCATTTGAAAAAATCACTTTGGCTTCTGCGTGAGATGGAGGAGAAGGGGGTTGCAGGGATCTTCTAGTTCATCTGTCGATTCTCATACCCTTTTCTTATGTACCACGCTCAGCCGAACTGTCGTGACTACAGCGAAGTTGAGTAGGCTGCCAAATAAAAACAACACAATGTTGGCAACACAGCATGCCTAAGCACCCCTGCATTTTGAGGGGACGCACAAAATGAAGGAAAGGGCCCGTCAAGTAGATGTGGTTCTATAGTGTGGTGCTTACTGGAACTTGGTACACAAACCAGGGAGTTAAAATTTGTGTTAGAGCCTGGGTGGCTCAGTCAGTTAAGCATCTGGCTTCGGGTCATGAGTTCGAGCCCCGCATCGGGCTCTGTGCTGACAACTCAGAGTCTGGAGCCTGCTTCGGATTCTGGCTTTCCATCTGTCCCTGGCCCTCCCTTGCCCGTACTCTGTCTCTCTCTCCTTCAAAAATAAATACACATTAAACAGAATTTTTTAAAAAATTGAGCTACAGAGTTTACTTACACCATAACCCAGACTGGCCCTCTGACTGGCCTGGCTACCCATATATGTGGGCTATAGTTGATTTGGGTGCTGCGTGGTCAGTTCAGAGTCTGGGGACTCAGTAGATGGCCATACAAAATGGCTTTAAAAGAAAGGACCAGAAAGAGAGCAGGACCTCCCTGGGCCTCAGGAGACTGTGTGTCAATTGGTGAGGGGCAAGACAGGGGGTATAATTTTGAATGCCTTCATTCTCTGGTTCCTTTCCGAGAACTCAAAAACCCACTTTGAGGACAAGCATTTTCTCTTTACTTTCTTCCATCCCTGTATTACAAGCCTGCAAATAGCATGTCTCTCTGTATCACCTTTAGGGATAGAACGCGAGCTAAGACCACAGGCTGTGGCGGGAGGTGCAGGGCATGGGGAGAGACCCGAATTGGTTCTTGCTTTACATGCTCCAGCTGTATTCCTTGGACAGATACCTTAAACTCTCCGGACTTGGGGCACCTGCAGATCCAGGGACTAGGTCAAGGCTGGCAATGACTCAGGAGCGGTGGTGGGGCACCTGCTTTGAGTCTCGGGGGCATCTGCGTTCAGCCTGTAACGTGCGTGCGTGTCTGCCGAATGTCTTCACAGGCGCCATCAACTTCCTGCGCTCTCTCCTCGAACCGGACCCTGTGAAGAGGCCCAATATTCAGCAAGCACTGGCGAATCGCTGGCTTAATGAGAATTATACGGGCAAAGTGCCGTGTAATGTCACCTATCCCAACAGGTAATCAGGTGCACACAGAGGGGTCTCTTCTTGGGCCAGATGAGGCAGTCTTCTGAGTGCTGAAAACTTGTGGACTGGAAGCTGTACATGACTCAAGGAAAAGCTGCCCTTTCCCCCCCTCTGCGCACAGTAGGAAGTGTAGACAGGGCCATCCCATGTGGGTGGCAGGGGGCACCCAGCAGAGGGTGGGTGGAGGCTGTGATCTGTACCACATTCCCCTTGTCAGACTTGCCCCAGGGGTCTACATCTTCCGTCTTCTCCGAGTGCCACCTCTTTCTACGTCACACAAACAGACCATTTAGGCTCGCTGTGGCCTGAGTGTGTGAGTGAGTGTGTGTGTGTGTGTCTGTGTTTGAGCATGTCTGTGACTATCCGGTTGTGTGTATGTGCATGTGTGTGTGTTTGTGAGCGTGTGTGTCTGTGAGTGTATGTGGTTGTGTTTGTGTGTGAGACCCGTTCACGAGCTCTCCGGCCTGGAGAGTCCAGTGGGACTGACCCCCTCCCCTTCCAAGCCACCCCTTAGGCTCCTCCTCGGCCACTTCTCTGCTCTGATGTTTATTTCAGCCCCGAGTCCCTTGCCTTAGAATGTTGGGGGTGGGAGGCAAAGGCAGTAGAAGAAGTCAGTCGCTGCAGGCCATGTTTCCCTGTGCACTTCCTGTGAAGGCCACGCTGTAGCAGCGTCCACGAGGAGAATGCTGTGGGGCAGGCTTGCGGGCAGGGATCCACAGCAAGGAAATGCTGAGGGGCACCTCGTGATGGCCCACACGTCCCCGTCACAGCTGTACTGACTATAGATTTGAAAACAAGTGCAAGACATTTTTTTGTACTTTCTTCCTACTTATTTGACATATTGTTAACTGACCCGAGTGAAGGAATGAGGACCCTCACCTTGGTTCCCTTAGAGCAAACATGAAGACCATGTAGGACAAATACCTTCCAGGACTGGGACCCACATTCCAGGTCCCAGACCTGCTCACTCTAGGCTGAAGCTCAGATGAGGACAAAAGGACCACCAAGGAAGGGAGACAGATATTTACAAGATGTCCGGGAAGGTCTGGAAACATCCACCAAACCTTAGGAAGGCTGTCACGCTGAACTCTTTAAATAGGATGGGCAGTCAGGGCTCTGTCTTGGGGAGTAAGTTCTAGAAGAACTTAAGAGGCCTTGGGCGGAGTCTGTATCCATGCCGCTGAGCCATATTGACACACACCGTGGCTGAGGTGGTTTCACTCAGCCGCCATCTAGAATTCTAGCATTTGACTCACGAGACGTAATTTAAACAAAGTCTAGTTACTTAGGTTACCAAGGGAACCTGAAGCTCATTTCCACCACTGGCTCCCCTTGGCCCATACCTGAAACAGACACCAGAAAGATACCCTCCATGTGAGATGGAAGGTAAAGCCGAGGAGCCGTGCCTCATTACCAGTGCTCACAAAGGATGGCAGCACACAGGTATGCCGTCCGCTAAAGGAGGGGGCACTGGTGACCGCCACACGAGTCATTAAGCTAATGTGCTCACTGCCTAAATGAGTATAATCAATCCACTCAGCATGGCAGCCATTGGAAGGAAGCAACGGTGGTATTAGAAATACCGTCTTTCCCTCCTTGATGGCCGCGTCTTCATTCACAGCGAATCACTCCGTGGCGCCTCACTCTGTAGCTTTTCCGCAGGTTGTACACAGGCCCCTTGTGGATTACAACTCAAACCCAAATATCACCTGCTCTTTTTGTCAGATCAGAAATTTTTGCACTTGGACTTGGTCGGAAGCATAAAGGCTGCACCTGAACTAGTTGGATCGAGGCAGTGGCCGAGACACAGATCATGTGTATCAAAGAAAACAGCAGCTCATGTTCTTCTGTTTATCTGTGGCCCATTCCTCATTTTGTACCCGAGGCAGATTCATGTTGGGGTTTTAAAGTGCTGGAACCAGAAATCAGAACTTGGGGGAGGCAGATGTTGTTTACAGCCTTTATTTTGAAAAATGTGTAAGGCAAAAAAAAGCACTTTGGATAGTTCTTTATTTTTTTTTTTAAGGTTTTCTTTTTTAATTATTTTTGAGAGAGTGCAAGCAGGGGATGGGCAGAGATGGGGACAGAAAGACAGATCCATGCTGACAGCAGTGAGCCTGATGCGGGGCTTGAACCCTCAACTATGTATGAGATCATGACCTGAACCCAAGTCAGACACTCAACTGACTGAGCCACCCAGGCGCCCTGACAGTAATTTTTCTGGTTTGACCAGCACATAGATTAATAGAGTAAGAACATGTGATCAGGGAAAGGAATATAGGCTTTATTATAAAGTATGTTTTACAGCTTCCCAACATACCTAGCCTTAGGTTTTATTATTTTAGACGTTGTTAAAACTGTTTCACTTTGGGGAAATAGATAAAGGGTTATGTTTTATATCACTCTTCTGTAAAGCCTTTTGTTAAGTCATTTGGGGCTCCAAGTTGATCTCCAGAAAGCAAGAGGAAAATGTCTTTAAAAGTATGCTTTTTATATTCATGCCAGCCAGTCAGCAGTTTTGCTGTGTGCCAGGCTAGCCTCCCTGTTCTGAGAGCAGATATTTTTATGGAGGTGACCTTGTCTGCCTTCTGCCCTCTCCCTCCTGGGGCCTGGACAGTGTTCCACCCTTCCAGTTAGCTCTGCAGATGGGTGGGAGGGAAAGGAGGTCATTGGTAACCCAGGAAAGAATTGGGCCAGAGTGGTCCAACACGAGATTTAATGCGAATTTACTTAGAATTATGCCTCGTGTTCTGGAATGTTTGACTAGTGACTGTATTATCCAAACAGAGGGAGATGATAAATAACTGATATTGCAACTGATATTGCAGAATACCAAATATACATGCCACTTACTGAATACGTTTAAAATAGGGGCACCTGAGTGGCTCGGTCGGTTGAGCATCTGACTCTTGATTTCGGCTCAGGTCATGATCCCAGGGTTGTGAGATAGAGCCCTATCTGGGTTCCCACGTGTAGACTGTGTGCATGTGCCCACCCCCCCTTGTTCTCGCTCTCACTTTCTCTCTAATTAAAAAAAAATAGTACTCTCTAACAAGAGAGTCGGCAGTGTCTTTGGCAGAGCTATATTTCTGAAGACAGTGGAATTGAAGGGCAGAGAGGGAGTGCCGGCCCCCGCTTACTGCCCCCTTTCACCTCCCCCCTTCTCCTAGAGAGCTCTCCCTTCCCGTTTGCTCCCGGCAGAGAGCAGGCTTCCAGGATGTTGCTGGGCTGATTGGCCACGGGCACCTCGTGTAGCTCTGATCTGATAGGCCAGGGACAAGGCCATGAGGCTGTGGTCTGATTGGCCAAGGACAAGGAACAGGGCAGTCATCTGATTGGCCAGGAGCAGGGCCACTCCCACGCAGGCATTGCTGGGTAGTTTCCAACAATGGAGTCTTGTGCCTTTTAGTAAGTGCTTTGGCAAACTTCACATATTGTATGATTTTTTTTAACAAACGTTATATTTTACCACTCGTCATGGGTGTTATGGTCTGAGGTCCCATAAAAAAATGTCTTTAGACCCTTCGGGGTGAGGGGTGGGATACAGAGCTCTCCGGCCAGATGTGCTTGCCTTCTGCTCAGAGTGCCCCGTTTGTATCTCTCTTAAGGGATTTAGAAAGTTCTATTTGATGATGTACCAGTTACCAACACACATACACTCTGTATTCCTCAGCCTGCTTTCCTGTCTGCATAGCCATTCGACGTGTCTGTTTATTTGAGAGCTGGTGAGTGTAGAGGTTTAGCATCTAGACTCTGAGCTGGGCTGCCAGGGTTTTGAATTGTGGAGCTGCTGCGTCCTGCCTCTGTGACCCAGGGCAAGTTACTTCATAGCTGTGGGCCTCAGTTTCTTCTTGTAAAATGGGGAAGATAATAGTACCTATTCATAGGATTGTCAGGAAGACTAAATGCATTTATTTCCTCTGTTTCCCACCGGAATGTAGACTGCATGAGATAGGGGCTTGTTGAATGAGTAGATGAACGAATGCCTGGCATTCATTTCTTCCTAAGGAGTTTATCTTCATAATATTCCTGTGAAGAAACTTTAATCTGTCCTCTGGGAGGACCCTATTTAACAACCGAGCCCCAAACTCCTATTTGTGAGCGTGGGAGCTCACACTGTTTCTTGAAACACAATCTGCACTGGCTCCTGAATGTGCTCCTTTCCTAACCCAGCTTACACCCAACTCGAGTGTGGGCTCCACCTGTGTCCAAGAAGTACAGTTTTAGAAAACAATGCCAGTTTGTAAGCAAATTTAGAGACACTTGGGGACATATTAACATAATCCAGGCATTAGAGAATACTAAGAAATTATTAAAGTTCTGTTGGGTGTGTGGATGGCATTGTGATTCTGCAGATGTCCTTGGATCTTAAAGGTGCACCCTGGGGTGTTGAGGAATGAAGTGTCATGGTGTGTGTGATTCAAAATACTTGAGCAATAAGTAAACAAAGAAATAAATAAATGAAAATATGGCAAAGTGTTAACAGCAGTATATTCTGGTGTTAGGTACACAAAAGGTATTTACACTCTTCCCTCTACTTTACTGTGTGAAATTCTTCATCCCAAAAAGTCAACCCAAAGAATGAATGAGTTAATGAATGAATGAATGGGTATGATTGTCCCCAAGGGCCTGGGGTAAGGAGGGGGGCTGTGCTTTGTGCCGCCATGTTTGTGACCCGACCCAGGAGGATCCAGAGCCTCTTGGTGGCGGTGGTGAGGTGACGGGTTCTCTCTCTGCTGTGCAGGATTTCCCTGGAGGACCTGAGCCCAAGTGTGGTGCTTCACATGACAGAGAAGCTGGGCTACAAGAACAGCGACGTGATCAACACTGTGCTCTCCAACCGCGCCTGCCACATCCTCGCCATCTACTTCCTCTTAAACAAGAAACTCGAGCGCTATTTGTCCGGGGTGAGTGGGGCCCTAGTGGAGGTTTTCTCGGCTCCCCATGGAAAAAGGAGCTCTCCTTACACCCAGAGTGTTTCTCAGTTGTCGACACTTGATCTAAGCTGTTAATTTGAACTAATGGGAGGCAGAGTTTCTGAATGTGGGATAAAATAGTAGCAAAACCTGCTTCTCAGGTAGCTCAAGCTTTTTATCTGAGGTGTTTTTCAAATATCCTCCCCCAGAGTTAAGCCCTGGGCGGCACTGTGAGAGAGTCAAGCCTCTTTTCTTTTTCGTTTCTCTGTTGCCTTTTCTGTCTACAGCTCCTTGGGTTCCCATGTTAAAGGCATTGGGGTTTCTGTGGTCATAAAAGTTGAGGAGCAGTGCCTCTCGGGCATTGATCTCGAAAGCAGGATTTATGAGGAAGGCATTTTTTATAGTTACTTCTCCCGAAGGTGAAAATGAAATTGAGCTTTACTGGCTTGACCTTGGTGCCTTCAGTCCGGGTGACAGTGTAACAGGTATCCTGTGCCCCATGGGAGACGCAGTGGGAGTCTTGCACCCTCGGGTGGGGTGGATGGTGGTACCCTCATGTGTTGGTCGCCTTTGGTCTTCCACCACAAGAGTTCATATGTGCCTAGGGAAGGAATTGACATGCTTCGGTATCTACTTTTGACTGAATCCTCTCTCTCTACTTACAAATTCTTCAAAGAAAATTGGATCAAAGGCAGCTTGGTTCTGCATACCACCCCTGTTTCTCCCACTCAGAGTAGAGGAGACTGACCAGTTCTGACGGGAGGCCAGCCTGTTAATGAAATTGAGACTTGTCCGGAAGCCCGTCGGAAATTTTTTTTTTTTTTAATATTTTTATTTATTTCTAGGAGAGAGAGAGAGAGAGAGAGACAGCGTGAGCAGGGGAGGGTCAGAGAGAGAGGGAGACACAGACTCTGAAATAGGCTCCAGGCTCTGAACTGGCAGTCAGCACAGAGCTGGCTCGAACCCACGGACCGCGAGATCATGACCTAAGCAAAAGTTGGACGCCTAACCGACAAAGCCACACAGGCACACCCGGAAATTTGATTTCAGGTCCATGGTCATGAAGGGTGACGGTCACCCTGTGTATACATACCTGTGTGATGGTATGGGGCCGTCACTGTTAGGAACACATTTAGAAAACGGAACATTAAGAACTTCTAGAGCTTTTTCAGTACTCTTGAAAGTCATGTGAGAGCCAACCGGCATCTCACAAAATTCCACTAAACAATAGGTGTAGAAACTTTTTGTGAGGTTTCTATGTTAGAGCTAAAAATGAAAACCCACCTACACCTGGGGAAACGATATTCTCACTGCCTGGCAGAAATGGCCACACAGTAAGGCCCAGAAGACGAGATGGTCAGAGTGTGTCTCTTTCACAAATAGATTTGGGAGAGGTCTACAAAACATTGCTGAATAGACGGAGAAGCTCATCGGGAGGTTTGTTGAATGGTTGGATGAGAGTGCAGATGTTTCTAAGCTGACTCAGCTTCGGAAATTTGCTAGATTTTGCTCAAGGGGAAATTATCCACAGAAGTACCTTTTGGGTGAACTACCGACAGAAAAATGTACCCGAGAAGGATCATTCTCATCAGTAAAAGGCTCTAAAAAATAACATCAGTGTTTTATGCGGGGGAGGGAGGGAATGGGAAATGCATGTGCCGTGTAAGCAGTGCTGGGGTGACACTTCTGATGGGGACGAATCTGCGGTTTTGAGACTGGATGTTAGCGATGGGGTCATGGCCACAGGAGAGCTGCTGTGGGAGAGAAGTTGAGGCCAAAAAGACAGGCCTTTTGACACAGTATATTTTTTATATCATTTTGTTCTGAGGAATGATTAAGAAAATCTCTTGTACAGGGGCACCTGGGTGGCTCAGGTCATGATCTCACAGTTCGTGGGTTCGAGCCCCACGTTGGGCTCTCTCTCTCTCTGTCTCAAAAATAAGTATTAAAAAAATTTTAAAGAAAAAAAAAAAGAAAATCTCTTGTACCATGCCCAGGTTCTCTGTTCCCCCGTGATGATTAACTTAAAAGATAATTGGACTTGAAGCTACTTCTCATTTCCCTTTTACAAGGCCACATGCCCCTGTTTCTTTCTCATCCTTTTAAATTCCTATTTGGTTATATGTTTTATAATGTACATGATATACCACTACAGAGGTACATGCTCATAATTTATAAATAAATATGCATATATTGTAGGTGCCTTCCTATACCTTTTCCACTCCTATGGGTTCAAGATCACACCATTTGGGGACCACTGTAGTAGAAGACAGTAGTTAAGAATTTAAATAGCTGTCAACTGGGAAGGAAAGAGGATCCACACACTGATTTTTTTTCAAATGATGACTGTTACTCAAAAATTAGTTTTTAAAAAGTGCCTCCATGAAACTGACTCTAAAATTCACAATTTCACGTTTAAAGGATAAATTACTACTTTCCCAAGCAAGCTAGCCAATTCAAACATTCTTTTGGCAGAACTTCTTTGAATGCTGATTTGTAAGATGCAAGCACTTTAGGGGCTTTTTTGTTTTGTTTTGTTTGTTTTGCTTTTTTAAAGATTTTGTTTTTAAGTGATCTCCATAGCCAATGCGGGGCCCGAACTTACAACCCTGAGATCAAGAGCCACACATTCCACCAACTGAGCCAGCCAGGCACCCCAAGAGACTTTAGTTTTTAAAATACTTCTTTCTTGGGACGCCTGGGTGGCTCAGACAGTTGAGCATGTGACTTCAGCTCAGGTCATGATCTCACAGCTTGTGGGTTCAAGCTCCGCATTGGGCTCTGTGCTGACAGCTCAGAGCCTGGAGCCTGCTTTGGATTCTGTGTCTCCCTCTCTCTCTGCCCACCCCCCCCTGGCCCCCACTCACTCTGTCTTTCTCAAAAATAGACATTAAAAAATTTTTTTTAAATACCTTCTTTCCTCTGTTCTACCTCCACATCTACAGATACGATCATTGTTTACTCACACTCTTGCTGAACAATCACTGAAGCTCTTAGACTGTGTCTTAATCCGTCTTTGTTTCTTGCCATCTGCTGGTTTCTGTACCCCCCCGCCCCTGCTCTGCCCGGCCCGGCATCGGCATCGAGGCTGTATGCGAATATTGCAAAGCTGAGCAGGGCTTTGTCTACTGAAAATGTCTGCCGGAAACTCAGCTCACGTAGTAGTTCGAGCTGGAGAAGGTTATTTTATCGTGTCTGTTTCGCACTTAACCCTTACAACCTAGGACATAACCTGGTCTTGAGAACCAGGGTGTGGGCGAGTGGCTGCTTTTAACTAGAGTGAATTAATCCCCGCAGACAGCTACAGCTGTTCCGCTCCGCAATTTCCACACATGGCTAATTTAATTGCACCGCGCACACTGTCCCAGGCATTAATCTCATCAACCAGTGACTAACAACCCATGTATAATCCTAAGACGGAAACTAGTGAACTTATAAGTAAAAGACATACCTTAACTGTTGGTCATTTCTCCCTTTCTCTCTTGATTCTTGTTTTCTAAAACCATGAAGCATGGATTCTGTGTTGGAGAGCATGTAAGGCCGTTCCGTGGATACATGCTGGCTGGTAAATTCATTAGTCATTTAATTCACGTGGCTCCACACAGGACTGCACCTCAGTCGTGCACCTAGACCATCCTGGATACAGCTTTCTGTCATCTGTAAGCTGTATTCTGAGTTCCTGTGGCTCACTGGGCAGGGATCCGGGCTGTCTCTCAATAAGCAAATAAGTCCTGTTCGGTAGTTCAGTAAAATAAGTTATTCTTTCTAGCTCACGTATCTGGATTCCGCTTTCCCATCTTCGAGTAGTTTTCATTGTACAGACGTAATTGCTGAGACCAGTGAGGAGCAGTGACGTGCCCAGGGTCACCTGGCCCTGGCCTGGCAAAGCCACAGCAGAAGTAGGTTGTCTGACCCTGGGTCCGGGACCCTCCCCTGGCTGCATCTTGCCCGTGGGCCATCCTCCGGAGAGGCCGTGCGTCACAATTAACTGGCCTGCCAGCCGTGTTCGGCGCTTTCCCAGCCAAGTGCTGGTTTAAAAATTCATGACTGCTTAATGGACATTTCTATTTCCTGTGAGTTAAGCCATGCTTTCCCCCCACCCCTTTCTTCTGTGATAGAAATCTGACATCCAGGACCGCATTTGCTACAAGACCCAGCTGTACCAGATAGAGAAGTGCAGGCCCGGCAAGGAGCCCTATGAGGTGAGTGATCCCCGAAAGCAAAATCCAGGATCGCTTAGGAAGAGTGAGTTTCCATTTTGAGAGCAAAGTGGAAAGGAAACCAATTCTTTTTTTTTTTTTTAATTTTTTTTTTTTTTATGTTTTATTTATTTCTAGGAGAGAGAGAGACAGCGTGAGCAGGGGAGGGTCAGAGAGAGAGGGAGTCACAGACCGAAAGAGGCTCCAGGCTCTGAGCTGGCAGTCAGCACAGAGCCCGACGCGGGGCTCGAACCCACAACCGCGAGATCATGACCTAAGCGAAAGTCGGACGCTTAACCGACTAAGCCACCCAGGCGCCCCGAAGGGAAACCAATTCTTGTGGGACATGAAAGGAGCAAAAGACAAATACTTAACTAGGCCCCCAAAGCAATGGTTTACAGCTGAGCCACTGTCTCTCAGTTGTTAGACTGTGGTTCTTAGTTGTGGCCGCACCCTCGCCTGGATGTGTGCCCAGCCCTAACTGGCCTTCCCCTTCTCCGGGAATGCCGGGCCCACCAGCCAGAGCTGGGCAGTCCGCACTCGGAGGGGATCATGCCACTTCCCTGCTTCAATCAGCAAATGTTTCCTGAGCACCTGCTGCATGCCAGGAGTGCCTTCTTAACCTGGGAGGCACAATCGGTGACATGTCCACCGTGTCACAGATGAGACTGTGGTCTGCTGGCCTCTCCAGCCTCGTCCCCCAGGCCCACATGCGCAGCCCTGCTTCTCGCTCTGTGCTCAGTCCTATGGGCCTCCAGACTTCTGTGCTCTCTTGGATCCCAATGCCATGCACACCCTTCCCCCTCTTCCAGAATGTTCCCCTCACCTCTCTTTGCTGATTGCTATCTTATGTCTTTAGATTCCAAGGCGGGGTCATTTCTTCCCCGTCGCCTGCCATGTTCTGACCTTTGCCATCAGATCACATCTCTCCAGCACAGACTGTTACTCACCCTGCCCCCGCATTCTGCATCCCGGGGTTTGCCCCATTTGCACGTTCTGTTTGCTCAGGGAGTGTTGGACTCACATTTTTCTCCTGCTCTGGAGTGTGAGTGCTATGAGAGCAGGGACTGTGTCCCTTCTGCTTCTCACAGTATCCCTCGAGTCTACGCCATGCCTGGCATCTGCTAAATGAACAAAGGAAAGAATCAAGTGGCCCTTTCCTGGGGTCTCGGGTAGAATAGCATCCCCAAGGGGGGAAGGCGGAATGGTCCAGGAAGCACACATAGCTTGACCGAAGCAAGGGAACGCCTGGGGCGTGGCGTGTAAGTCATGTTATCCTTACAGATGACCGTGCCCTCGAGCAGGGAGGGCTGTGTCATGGTCACGTGCTTGGAGGGCTATCACCTCGGCTGGGGTGCAGAGGACGCAGAATTCACGCTTAGGCTCCCTTGCCTCTGAGGCTGCATTTGACTCTTTAGAGCCTCAAGTAACAAGACGAACAGATGCACCCAGTGTCCCGCCTATGTGCCCTACGTGGCCTCTGCTCCACTTCACCGACACCCACATCCTTGGATGCCCTTGAACCTGACCCCCGCGCTTGTTTGTTTCAAAAGCATCTGTGATGGGAAAGGGGCCTTTTCTTTCACCCCGATTATTTTTCTCGGATGATTATCTCATTTGGCCTGAAAACACATGGCGAGCATTTCAAACATTCGTTGAAATATTTAACGGTTAGGGTTTAAATAGGAACACTAATGGGAAGAGAGCATTTCAGTTTTTTGTGATCCATTTGTTTCCTCCAAACGGCAGTGATACTTGTGCTAATTAAATTACAGGCTATTACTAGGCTCCGCTGGAACCTAGAGAGTGGAATAGGGCCAGCTAGGAAGTGTTAGGAGGATCCGAAAGGGCCCAGGTTTTCGAAGTAAAGCCCACTCAGAGTGTCCGTGGGCCCCTCTCCAGTTGCCGTTGGCTGGTCCGGGAGAAGCTGTAGGGGGTGGTTGGGTTTCAGGTCACCCGCAGGCTGGCTGGGGAGTGGCTCGGGGCCATGTCCCTGCGCTGGGACCGAGCGTGGCCTCTCTGCCGTTCCGAGTCCCAGTTCTTTCTCTCCTCCGAGACAAAGCAGCCGAATTAAGTTGCAAAAACCTCCCCCTCGGGATTACAGTGCTGTTATTGTACGACTTTACCACGTCCTCTGCCTTTAAAAGGTGGCGGGTATGTCTGTAAAAGTGGGACACGTGTCTCGTCCAGGAGCACCTCGAGCATGGGCCCCGGGGACTCGTCTTCCTAAAAAAAAAAAAAAAGAGGCCTTTGAGGACTGTGGAGGTGGAGGCGGTGCAGGGTGGGGAGGGATAGTCATCATTTTTAAGCTGGCTTATTAAAGCCACCTAGAGCCAGAGGCCATTTTTGTTAAAATTAAAAAAAAAAAGTTAATTTGTAGAGCCGTGGAAAATAGAGCGGGGAGGGCTTCTGTGCAGCGCAGGGTAACGTAGCAGGCTCGGAGGACAGCTGTGCGAAGGTGCTGGAGGGACCGCGTCGGTGTGCCAGCCGCCGGAGCAAAGCGCCACACGTGGGGGGGTCGGGGGCCCTAAACAGCAGCCATTTTACGGACTCTCAGTTCTGGGGCCGGAAGTCCGAGATCAAGGTTGCTTCCCTCCATGGGCTGAGGAGGAGAAGCTGTCCCCACCTTGGCCCCTGCCTCCTGGCTAGTGCTGGCTGCTGACATCTTTGGGCGTCGTTCCATGGCTTATAGAAGGAAGTAGCACCCTCATCTCTGCCTGTGTCTTCCTGTGGCCTTGTCTGGCTGTGGCCTCTGTGCCCAGTTTCCCCCTTTTATGAGAATCCCAGACCCGCTGCTCGAGGGCTGGGTTACCTCTGCAAAGGCAACACCAACAGGCTCCCTCCCCAAAGGCAAAGGAGAGGGAGCTTTCCACACCCTCCCTCCCTCCCCCCACCAAAAGCATCAAAGGGGACACCATAGGCCTGTCCTGACCCTGTCTTCAAAGAAGCTCACATTCTGAGCTCCTGGCGGTTAGGACTCCCCACGTACCAGTTTGCGGGGAAGACAATTCCACCCACAGGAGGGGCAGTAAGCTAGAAGGTAAAATACTAAAATGTTCACTCTGTGTCTTATTTCACATCAACGCAACTGGTACAACTAGTTTGAAATCAGATTAGACAGTCAGTGCTGTTGGAAATGAGAAGGGTAGTTAGTGCCCTTTGGGGACTGGGAGAGGACTCAGGCGGGGCCATCTGGGTCCTGTATCTTGATCCGGGTGCAGCTCTCATGCATGTTTTTGCTCTTGGAGAGAACGCATCGATTGAGTGGCTCACTCACTTGAGAGATTCCTCCGTTACTGTGTCTTAGACTTGAATAAAAAACTCACCTAGAAAATCTCTGCAGTGCATGAATTTGGACATTGGCTGCCGGCTTGCATGATGGTTTAGTAGTCTGGTTTCTGGCCTCTAAACACTGAACCAGTCATTCTCAAACCCAGAGCTGCAAGTGGTAGGGGAGAGAGTTTAGGTGAAATAAATAGCAGGTACAGCTTCTCAAATTGTTGAAAATGTTGCTTTTCACAGGCCTCCCTGGACACCTGGACAAGAGACCTTGAATTCCATGCTGTGCAGGTAGGAACTTGGGAGTTATGATGAATTAGTCTGAGTTCTCTAGAGAGAAAAACAGTATGTGTGTTTATGTGTGTGTGTGTGTGTGTGTGTGTGTGTGTTCATGCATCTCATGCTTGGATACCCAGAGATGTTTCAGCTCATACCCCAAGGCCTTCTGGAAGCAGAATTCCTTCTCCTATAGGACACTTCAGACTTTTTCTCTTATGACCTTCACCTGATTGCACAAGGCCCACCCACATTGTGGAGGGTCATCTGCTTTATTCTGAGCCTACTGATTTAATCCCATGTAAAATAAATACCTTCGCAGCAACATCTAGATTGCTTTTGGACCAAACACTGGGTACTATGGCCTAGTCGAGTTGACACTTGAAATTAACCATCACATGTGACCCTGAGGGTCGGTGGAGTCTGGATTCTACATATCTCCATCCTTGTCCTGAATTAAAACACAGAATCCAATTGTGCGTGGGTTTATCAGAATCCCTTCAGATCAGACTAGTGCTTTCTGTGTTTAGTTAACCATTTTCTTTGCCTTGCTGCGACTACACACTCACCTGTGCACTCATGCTTCCACCTCTGCGAGAAGCGGAGTGTGCAACAGTCCAGAGCTTCCCAGCTACGTGGCCTAATTTATGAACCAAGTTCTCTTTTTCTCAGATGCACTGTGTTTTTCCTATAGCAAAATCAGGTCTCTGTGGCTTTTCCAAAATAGCTGGCAAGCGATGCCTGGGCACCTGGGCCACCCCAGGTGTTCACAATCCACACCTGGGTCTGATGCTCCAAACAGTCAGAGGAGGTTAGCTCGTCCTCAAGGAGACACAGCAGGCTCCGAAGAGGCCGTGCTGAGCTGGACTTGATAGTTACTCAAAGAAAACAGCTTCAGCCCACGTGCCGACCCCAGGCCCTTGGCTGCGGCTTCACGCTCTGTGGTCAGTTTCCGCCATGTGAGGCACAAGGCAGCTTCCCGGCCAGCAGCCCTTCCTGCAGCCCGGGCTGGTGCGGAGGTGTGGCCCCCCCCGTGCCGGTTAAACGGCTGCATTTGCCTTTCAGACCGTGACGCAGAGGAGGTGTGAGGTTCATGGTTATGCTTGAAGAGCAGACGTCTGGTGGCAGACAGGGAAGCACTTCCCTCGAGGGGCAGCGAGCTGCCGATGGGTGCCCTGCTGCACCCATGGGAGCAGAGCTGGGGAGGCAGGGGAGGGCTCTCGCTCTTTGGAATGCAGGAGGCTGGAGTCACAGGGACGAGCCCAAAGGGACCAGCCCTGGTGCTCAGATGTCAGAGGCCAAGGACTGGTGGGCCCCTGCACCACCACTCCCTGGCTTCTTCCTCCCTTCTGTCCAATGGTCATGACACTGTAAGAATCTTCAGTAGACAGTCCTTCCTGAGGTCACTTTTTTTTTTAAAGTTTAGTTTTGAGAGAGAGAGAGAGAGAGAGCACGCGAGTAGGGAAGAGGAGAGAGAGGGCGACCCAGAATCTGAACCAGGCTCCAGGCTCTGAGCTGTCAGCACAGAGCCTGATGCAGGGCCCGAACTCACAAACTGTGAGATCATGACCTGAGCCTAAGTCAGACGCTTAACCAGCTGAGCCACCCAGGTGCCCTGAGGCCACATTTTCAAAGTGTCCAGTTTGATAAAAGTCTGTGCGCAGGTGCAATGGGTGGAGAGTGCTTTGAAGAAACCTAGAAGCTGTTTTTGTGTGGGGCTGGCTTGGGGGGTGGGGCCCTCACGCGGCCCCCTCTTTGATCTGCCTGGGGGAGCTTGGGAGGTGAGAGCACTTGAGAATTGGAAGGAAGCCAAAGAGGCCGTGCTGGCAGCTGGATTGCTGGGAGGGGATTGCGGAGTGGGTGTAGGCACATCGAAGGGGGAACGTGATGAGTCCCTCTGAAGACTGGTTTCTGGTACATAAGGCGGTGGAGCATCCTGTCACCTGGAAAGTGTCACATGGAGAAACTAGCGCATGCGAATGACAAGGTGTCACGGGATGATGGGTTGTGTTTGGTCACCTGTGCCTGGAGGGCACGGAGGTTGGCTGGCTGTACAGACACATGTCTTGCGTGGGCTGGTGGCCCGTCCACACAACTGACCCAGCCGCGTGTCCCCACAGGGACCGCTTGGGTGGTGGATTCGTGGCATCCCCATGAGAAACTGGTCACTGTGAAGCCACCCATTCTTTGGGGCTGGATAAGGGCATTCTGGGAGCTTTCGAGGAAAACACCCAGATGCAGGATCGGGGGATGAGGCTCAACAGAGAGACTCCGGCAGCCCCTGTGGTCACGTCCCCATCCCTCTGCCCTCACCGTGAGCTTTCTGTTTGGTGCCATCCTTTTGTCCGTTCCCGGAGAGTTTTAGAGCCAACAGTGGGCTCTTTCTACAGAGAATTCATGCCCTGTACCCCTCTCAGAGCTAACGAACTCTAGCTGGGTGGTGATGCTGGTCCCCCAGAAACTTTGCGTCTTCGTCCTTTGGCTTTTGAGAACCCAAGGAGAGTCGGGGAGGAGCCGAGATGTAGCCATGAAGCCAAAGGCAGAGCAGCTTCCTCTAAAGTATAGGGATCAATCACAGCAGCCCGAAGGAGACTGTACTTGTCATTCTTTTTCTTTGTGAATATTTATTTGGGAGAGAGAGAGAGATGGAGCGTGAGTGGGGACGGGGCAGAGAGAGAGGGAAATCACAGAATCCGAAGCAGGCTCCAGGCTCCGAGCTGTCAGCACAGAGCCCGACACGGGGCTCGAACTCATGAACCGTGAGATAGTGACCTGAGCCAAAGTGGGACGCTCAGCTGACTGAGCCACCCAGGCTCCCCTGTACTCGTTGCTCTAGAAGACAGCCCTGAAAAGGGGTGTGTGTGTGGAAATCTGCAATTTTATCTTTTCTTCCAGGTACTTCCACAGTTTTATCTACTGTGGTTTTGTAGAAGTGCGTTTGGTTTCTTTTTTACGGTTTGAAGTATAAGCAGGTGAAACAGGTGATTTTTCTCATTAGAACAGAGGCATTAAGAACAGCATGAGAGGAGGAAATTTTTCCAGACTTTTCAGGGCAGGCCTGTTTTGTCCCTTTCGATGCTTGGGGCCCAGAGTGTGTGTGACAGCTTGTTCCCCCTTGTCTTAGAGAAGGGGCTGTTGGCGATTCACAGAAAGGAGAGGGAAGTGGTGGAGCACCATGGCCTTGACCCCCTTTCCCATAGGCGTCTTGCATAATGACCTGGCGCCCAAGCCTCCTCCCAAGAATCCCGGATGCCCACCGGGAGCCCTGGGATATACAGCCTGGTCCCTGTCCCTCGCCACCCGTGCGCCTGCCTTTCTCTCTGCCCGGGACTCGCCCTGCCCCAAGCTTCCAGAGGGCGTGAGTTTTCACTCGGCTCCTGGGTGAATTATTCAACCACTTCTGGCTGTTCCCTGGTCCGTGACAGGGTGACGGCTGTGCTTTGTCTGAGGTCATGCTCTCCGTGCAGCACCCGGCACTCGACGCCCGGTAAAAAGGCCAGCAGTGGCTCTTCGGATGCTGGGGAGGGAGTTTGCGAAGCTTCACCCCTCCTTTCCTCCCTCCTCAGCCCTCCACTGGGGACGGCCACGGCAGCCCAGGTTTGGGTCCCTAAGGCGCCCGGGGCCCTCACGGTGACCCTCAGGCGTGGTGTGGCACTCCCACTTCCCATTTCTCCCACTGCTTTCTCCCACCCGCTGACTGGGCAGCGTGAACCCCAATCTGTACAGGCTTTGAAAATCCTCATTGGAAAAGGGCTGTGTGAACTGGGGGGTGGGGGGGTTGAGGGGGGGTTCCTGGAGAAGCTTTTCAAGAACATCAATGAGGAACAGATGAACTCTCTTGAATTGCAAATGCTCTTCACGGTTAAGGCAAAAAATATGAAGCCAGTGGTGAGGTCAGGGACACGGTTGAATCTGTTTTACAGTAAACATCAAATAGTCTTTAGGGCCAGAGAAGCAACTTCTCAGTAGTACCCCCCTTCCTGGAAGCTGGAACTCAATTTTAATTCCAGTCGGGTTTCACTGGCTTTTCTTTTCTTTTCTTTTCTTTCTTTTTTTTTTTTTTTTTTAACATTTCACTATTTATTAAGCCTTCTCCATGTGCCTGGCTTTATACCAGAGGCTGTGGGGTCGCAAATACGTGAAATAGTAAAATTAACTCCGGTCAGAGGGATTATGATAGAGTTCAGTAAAGGCAAGACTTAGAGCAAAACCGGCGAAATGGTGACAATTTTAATCACACGAGCAAGGGCTTGCGTGACCAAGGGCGGAAGAGGGTCAGAAACTCACCCAGGATGGCCCCGGGGTTTGCTGCCCGCTGCCTTGGCATGACCTAACACACACGAGTAAACATTGGGGTAGAAATGGTTATGTTTCACTTGCGAAGTCACCTCTGCAGAACCACTGTCGTGGGCAGAATCCTAGAGCCCCGTTCCGAGTAAGACCACAGGCTTCCAGAAGCCCTCAGGGGCTTTGCTCGGGTTCCTTCACCTTGTTCTAGAGCAACTCACCTCCCAGGGGTGACCTTGCCCTTGCTGGAACACCTTGAAACAGGGCCGCGCGGAGAGCTGGGGATGACGGGAGCCTGCTTGTGGCCCCGGGAGAGGGAGGTGGGTTCCCCGGGGTACCCGCTGGGCCTCGGCCCTTGCATCATTCAACATGCAGTGAGGACGGAGTTTTGAGAGGCTGGGGCTTCTCAAGTCCACTTGGACAACTCTTCAAAGGGGAGTCACGTTGTATATGTCTGTGTGTGTGTGTGTGTGTGTGTGTGTGTGTGTGTGTATACGTCCGTGTGTGTCTGAGCGCATATGTTGGCTTCTGACTTGAAGGATGAAAAACCCAAAGAACAAGAAAAGCGAGGGGATTTTCTTCATCGGCCATTTTCCAAGAAGCCGGACCGGAACCTGCCGTCGCACAAGCAGCCCTCAGCCTCGCTCTCCACGCACATCCAGAACACCAAAGCCCTGCTGAAGGACCGGAAGGCCCCCAAGTCCAGCTTCCCCGACAAAGGTGGGTCAGCTCAGGGTACGGTCTAGGCCACTCATGTTGAGCTGCGTGGCCACCGCGTCCCCCTACCGGGGGGCTGTGTGGACTCCTGGGACATGTGTGATTCCTGCGCCCGGGGAGAGCTGCGAGCTCACCCAAGGCAACCCAAGAACAGTCAGGGTCCAGACTGTGTGGTAGTGTCCCCTGGCCCCCGTGCAGGCAGGATTTGAGAGAGCAGAGGTGGGGGGCACTGCATTGTGGGAGCAGAGATCAGGGTACAAGGTATTGCAAGAGTAGAGGTTGGGGTGCACGGTGTCATGGAGCAAGGGACGGGGGTTCAGTGTTGTAGGAACAGAAATTGGGGGTCAGCGGCATAGTGTTGTGACAGCCTGCACAGAGCAGTGACCTCCCTCCCTAGGGGCCCTGAGCCCGGGCTCCGGGGTGAGGGTGGGGGACTCAGAGCCAGCTCTGTGGCTGGTTGTGAGCTAAGTTCCTTATTATCCAAGAATCAAAATTGGTTTCCCTACTGGCGAAAGGAAAGCCACGTGTCGGAGCTCCCAGGTGGATTAAATGAGATACATAGGTTGGTTTGTCCTCTTCTTTCAGAGTCTAGAACATCAGGTAACTGGTGACTGTGAGGCTCCCTCCTCTGGGACAGCACTGAGGGCTGTGGAGAGGAAGCGAGGGAAGCAGGAGAGCGCTGGGGAGATTCAAGCAGCACCGAGCAGCGGAGGGATTACCCTGAGACAGACCTGGTTCTCAGCCAGAGAGGAAAGTCCCGTTTGATTCCGTTTCCTTCCTGAGGTTTCAGAAAGGCAGGGAGTCTCACAGGAGGAACCCTCTTGTCCCCCATGAGCGATTCTCCTCTCTGGCTCTGTCAGCAGCAGCAAATCCGGGCCCTTGAGAGAGACACCCCAAGGATGGCCCCAGAGAAGTCTAGGTCAGTGCTGATACGCTGGATAACTTCGCCACCCCAGAGATGGATTCCGTTCCTGGAAGTTTCCCGGGCCAAGTATCATTTGTGTCCTTGAGTCTTTGAGGTCTTCACCCCCGGATCGGAGAGCATATTAACTCCGAGGCGTGGACAACCTACACAGTTGCTACCACTGAGCACGCACTGCGGGGCAGGCACTGTTTCAGGCCCTCAAGTCACCCCAGTGAGGTTCTCCTTGCCTCCGTTTCTAAAGGCAAGGAAAGAGGCAGAGAACTGGCCAAAGTCAGGGAGCTGGTAAGTGGCAGAGTCCGGATTTCCAACCCGACCGCCTGGCTCTAGAGCTTTCTCTCTTGACTGTAGGCCGCCGCGTCCTGCTAGGGACGGGTGATGAGGAGCCAGCCGGTGTGCTCACATGGTGGGGCAGGTGACATGTCCTTCTGGCCCAGGGTGATGCAGTGTTCGGGCCAGTGCCCCCGGAGGGGGGGGTGCCGGCTGACTCTAGGTGGAGATGAGCCTGGCCAGTGTGGGAGGCTCCCTCTCAGGATCTGCATCTCCCAGGAAGGGAAGGATGCAGGACTGAGCAGAGGGGGACCTTGGGCCCCAAATGAGGACACGGGCATCACAGGGAGGGGAGGGGACGAGATGCTATGGGGCCGGCTGACACACCGGATATGTCCGTCGTCAGCCGCTGATGAAAGTTTGCTTCTCTCTGCTGGTGAGTCTCAGGCATCCGTGGTGGCCCGAGGAGATTTATTTCAGGATCTGTGTATTTATTTATGTGAGGTGAAGAGGATGCCCTACGCCCTTGGCTGCTCCTGAATCACTCTGCTTGTTCCTGCAGCTGAGCCTCAACAGGGGCCTAGAAAATGCAGTGGCAGAAAAACCAAGCTAAGGGGCGCCTGGGTGGCTTAGTCGGTTGAGCGTCCGACTTTCGCTTGGGTCATGATCTCTCGGTTCGTGGGTTCGAGCCCCGCGTCGGGCTCTGTGCTGACTGCCAGCTCGGAGCCTGGAGCCTGTTTTGGTCTGTGACTCCCTCTCTCTCTGACCCTCCCCTGCTCACGCTGTCTCTCTCTCTCTCTCTCCTAGAAATAAATAAAAAAAAAAAAAGAAAAGCCAAGCTAAGACAGAACTTGTTCCACAGGAACTTGGCTTTCTTTCCCTCGGCTTCAGATCTGTGGGGTTTTCCCTCTCTCTTCTGGCACAGTCTACAACCCTGGAATCCAGTCTGTGCCAACTTGAGATGGAAGCTGGGAGGGTTGGCTCATTGCCTTTCAAGATACAGCTGAGGACTGGTTTCACCCCTGTCACAACTGGATGAGGCCCCAGTAAGATCAGGAGTCAGGAAGGAACCCTATAAAGAACGTAGGTCCAGACACTTGCTATTACGCGGATGAGCAAGGGGGACATTCGGCTCAGGGAAACGAGCCAGTCACAGAAGGATAGGTACCATAGTGTTCACTTATACGGAGTACCTAGCAAAGTCAGATTCATAGACGGAAAGCACGATGGAGGCTGCCAGGGGCTGGGAGCGGATGTTATTGTCAAGTGGGTCCAGAGTTTTAGATTTCCAACACAAAGAGTTTTGTTTTCCAACAATGTGAACATACTTGACACTCCTGACATTCGCTTAAAAATGGTTAAGATGGTAAATGTACGTTATGTATTTTTTTTTTTTACCACACACAAAAAAAATGAGGCATCAGGGAAACCCTCCTTCCAGTGTTGGTTATCTGAGGACCAAGTTCACCAGTGCTCAGCACGCTGGGCTGGGTGCGCCCCTAGCGGTTTGAAGGGGTACCTTTTTGATGCAAAGACTCGGTGGGGTCCAGCATGTTAAGCAACCAAAAGGAGAGCAGATGTTAAAGTGGTGCCGTGGGTACGTCAGACCTCAGGAGGCCTCCTGTCTCTGGCCTTCTGTCCCCTCCCTTCTGGAAAGAGCATCTGGTCCCCTCTGGGGGTCGCCGGACGCAGGGGCCCTTTGCTTCTGGGTTCCTCCTGGCCTCCCCGGGAATGGCCTGTCTGGGTGAAGCAGGACGCGCCGGCAGTCAGGAGGGGGCGCTCTCACTGCCGTGCTCATGGTCTCCTCTGCTTTTTCGTGTGCAGATGCCTTCGGCTGCCACAGCATCTTCCGCAAAACTTCAGACTCCAACTGCGTGGCCTCCTCTTCCATGGAATTCATCCCCGGCCCGCCCCCCAGGACCCCCAGGGTCGTCAAGAAGCCGGAGCTCCCTCAGCAGGGCCCTGGGGGCCCTGGCATCTCCCCCAAGGAGGACCCCCTGGTGCTGGATATGGTGCGCTCCTTCGAGTCGGTGGACCGCGAGGACCACTCCGACCCGCTATCCCCGTCTCATCACTATCGGATTCTAAGCTCGCCTGGGGGCTTGGCCCGCGGGAATCCCGCTGAGCGGACGCTCTCCCCGGCCCTGCTGCCCGGAAGCCTGTCCCCTCTGCAAACTCCTTTGCATCCCACCCTGGTCTCCTTTGCTCACGAAGAGAAGAGCAGCCCCCCGAAGGAGGAGGGCGTGTGCTCCCCATCTCCGGCTCCCAGCAATGGTGCCACACAGCCCCTGGGGAGCCCGAATTGCGTCAAGAGCCGCGGCAGGTTCCCCATGATGGGCATCGGACAGATGTTGAGGAAGCGACAGCAGAGCCTGCAAACCCCCGCAGACCGGCCCCTGGAGGCCAGCATGCCCCCCCTGCAGCCCCTGGCCCCCGTGAGCCTCTCCTTCGACATGCCCGATGGGGTCAAAGGCCAATGCTAACCTGGGCCAGTGGCGGGATTCTGGGTGTTTCTAAGGACGGCAGAGCTCTGCACATCCGTCAGGGCATGCAGATTGAAAGGCCTCATGGGAGCCTCCTTCAGGGTCTCACCTCCTGCCACGGAATGTCCACACCGTGAACCGCTAAAACCCACACACCCGAAGCCCGCACACCCCAGGCTTGTGTAGGGACCCCGGAGACGCTGGGATCTACGAGGAGGGGTGGTTACAGGTGCAGTTTCAGCCATTCGGCCACCCACTGACCCTCTGCCCCCCTCTCCCGCCCACCCACTGACCCTCTGCCCCCCTCTCTCTGCTGGGCTGTGGGGGAAAACCCCACACCGGCCGCCGGGCTGCTCGGATCACAGACTGTTGCGAAATCTTTCCTCACTTCGTGATCTTCTCAGCAGTCAGCCAGTCACCTGGGGACTGAAGGCGGCCTCGCTGAGTGGCTCAGCCGGGCCACTGCTCCCCTTCCTCTCACAGAGGTGAATCCTTGCAGACCGTAAGAGCCGGGGAGCCTGCTGCCAGGCCTCCAGCACCTCTGAGGAAGATGGGCAGCAGCCTCCGCCAGCAGCACCCCCCCTCTGAGCGGAAAAGGGCAGCTGGGCAAAGACTGATCCAAACAGTGGGTCCCCCAGTGAAAGGAAAGGGCCGAAGGGGACATGCATCTACCATCTTCTTTTTGTGGTTGAAACTTGCTAATGGTTCAATTCTCTTTTCCAAAGATGGTTTTTCTTTAGGTGATGTCAAATTGAAGTTACGTAATTAAAAAACAACCCAGATGGAGACATGAGAAGCAATTCTACCAAATTCATGTTTTCATGCGCGGATAAGCGTGGCAAGCATAAAAGCCCTCCCACTTGATGTTTTCGGTGGCCGGTGGCCTCCCGTGGCCTGCAGGAGGGCTTGATCGCAGCTAGCCCTGTGTCCTTCCCGTCGCATCAACACAGCCAGATCCTTCTGGAAGGCATAGGCCATGGCTATAGTTGGTTCTTCAGAAAGAGAACATGTTGAGGTTGAATTCGGATGCATTTGGAAGGCACTGTTACCTCCTTGCAGTGCAGTTTCCAAGCTGCCGAGAAAACAAGGGTGGCTTAGAGCTGACCTGGTTCCCTGTGCGCTGCGAGCAGGCTTGTCCAGTGAGGGTCATGTTCAGAAACACAGTGCTGCGTCCCCTCGGGGCAAAGCAGCCTTCCTCGAACACGCCTGGAGTCCACGTCTGGTTTTCATACCTTTTGCCAAGGAGCGAACCAAAGATGTGTCTCCGGTTCCGTGTCCACGCCGTCCCCGTGTGCGCATTCTGTGGATCCCAGTGTTGTCTGGCCGTGTCTAGCAGGAGCCCACTGGGACCTGTCTCCTCTCGGGGACCCTGGGCCCTGGCACGTGGTGGCGACCACTCAGTCATGACCAAAACTGGAGAAAGAAGAATCCGGGCCAGGCTGGACAGCGGTTAGCTCAGAAGACAGGTTACGCAGTGGCTCGGGGTCCTCAGCCGTTGACTGGCCCAGGCGTGAGCAGACCTGCTGCTGTGGTCACCCCAAAGGCTGGCCCCCTGTTTCGGAAACGAGCCGGGGCCCTTGAGAACTACAAAGCCTGCTTTTGTTTCCCCTGGCAGCCAGCCCACGCCAGGGAGCCCTGGGGTGCTCCTTCATCTCTTCTCTTTTAGCAGCGGTGACCCCCTTCTGTCCCTCACATGTCTGGCTGAGCAAGGAAAAGAGCGGATACCTGGCCGATCCTGGACACCACTGAGGGGCCCGGGCTCAGCTCACTTCGTGCGACCTGGAGCTGCTGTGTCCCACCTCGCTGGGGTCATCCCGACTCCAGGGCTCCTTAGGAAGGAGTCAGGCTCCTGGCTGTTGGCGTTACTCCTCTGTATGGCTCCAGACCAGGTTCCAGAACTTTCCATTGAAAATGGAGCTTTTGAAGCAGAGAGAAGAGAAGCATCTGAGACCTCTCTCCACTTGACACGAAGCGTGTCTGTTTTTTGATCGGCGAAGGGACCCTTTTTGAACATCGTTGCTGGCTGCGTCGTGCTCTGCCAATTCGCGGGCTGTGTCCCTGTGCCTTGTGAACTTCTGTCCCTCTATGTCTCTTCCATGTATTGTACTTTCCTTGAGAACGTGAGTGTTTTTCCGTGTCGCTGTTAAGCTCATTGGGACATGCTTTCTGCTCCTCAGTTCAGGGACAGCTGCAGACTGTTGCACAACTCACGGACCGTGTCCCCATTGGTAGCTTGAACTGTGAACTCAGGTTTATTCCAGATCCAGCGAGAGGTGAGAGTGAGGAAGGGGGGAGGGATCAACTGTATTTTTTTGTATGTGAGCACCTGACAAATCTATGAAAGCGGAAATGTTAAATTCTTTATTATTTTATTATATTTATACGGGAAACTTGACTGTCCCTTTGGTAAGTACAAAGTATGTCGTCCTTTTGACCCATGACTGTCTCTCATTAGTCTGTGCCCATGACCTTGGTCAGCTTGTAGTTACTGACCTCGATCAGCTTGTAGTTACTGACCTCGGTCAGCTTGTAGTTACTGATGGAAATGACTGAACTGTCACCGTGTGAAGTCCAGGAGGAAAAGTCCGCTTTAATTGTACGATTTGGTCACAAGTAAGGACTGTATTTATGTCACCATTATTAAGTATATGTACTTTTATAATGACTGTGAAATACACTTTTCCCTCACTATGCCTGCCTCATTCATTTGCATGTGATACATCTCAAAACACTGAGTATGTTGCAGTCGCCCAGCTGTCTTCTAGTAAAGTCCTTGGCCCTGAAACTGATAGGGGCCCGCCCCCCTGACTCGGTGGAATTGCCCTGGGGTTATTTGAAGGCATCTGTCTGCCCTCAAGGCACTGCTTCATTTCACCTGTAGCACGTGTGATCCACACAAGTCTCCTCTGGCCGACATACAGCAAGTGATGATTCAAGAAAAATCAGCATTTGCTTTTTCTGTCTTAGCAGGTTCAGGACCTCTCCTAGATTCTGAAAAGGGCACATGAAAAGTGACATCTGAGCATCTTCTCTAGCTTCTGTCCTTGCTTTAGGGATTGGTGAGGGATGGGAAAGAAAGGAGATGAGGTAGAATAGGAGGGTGGCATTGTCCCAGCTCTGACTTTGTTCGTTACCGTGCTCGGAAGTTTTTCGTACATAACCACCTTGCTGAGACCCTTGGGTCCCCCCCGGGTGGTGTGGCTTAGAGGCTGGCATGGTAGAAGTGAGGTTTCTCTGAAGTTTGATGGGGTTGGGAGGCAACGATGAGTATCTAGTTTTGGTGGTGCTGTTTTCTTTTAGGGAGCAGAGCATTTTAGAACAGAAAGAACGAGACCTGAGATTTGGTGCTTCAACTCCAACTTTTTTTAATTAAAAAAATTTTTTATGTTTATTTATTTTTGAGAGAGAGAGAAAGAAACAGAGCCTGCGTGGGGGAGAGGCAGAGAGAGAGGGAGACACAGAATCTGAAGCGGGTTCCAGGCTCTGAGCTGTCAGCACAGAGTCCGATGTGTGGGGCTCGAACTCACAAATTGTGAGATCATGACCTGAGCCGAAGTAGGATGCTTAACCGACTGAGCCACCCAGGTACCCCCCTCCCCAAATTTTTTTTAATGTTTATTTTTGAGAGAGAGATTGTGTGTGTGTGTGTGTGTGTGTGTGTGTGTGTGTATATGTGTGTGTGCATGGGGGGATGGGAAGAGAGACACAAAGCAGGCTCCGGGCTCTGAGCTGTCAGCATAGGACCTGAAGTGGAGCTCAAACTCATGAATCATGAGTCTATGACCTGCAATGAAGTTGGACACTTAACTGATTGAGCCACCAAGGTGCCCCAGCCCCAGCTTCTTTGAAGAAGAGAAAACTGGGGCCTTGAATGGTTTAAGGGCTCCCCAGGGTTCCTAAATGAGCTGGTCCCAGAACCAGTCTGGAATACAGGGCTCCTCTCTCAACACTCCAGAAACCAGCACATGGCTGTTCTGGACACAGAGTCAACAGCAGATCGAGCCGTCATTACAACAGGTATCTTTGAGGTCTTTACATAAACCACCAGGTCTAGGCATTAAAAAAAATTTTTTTTAATGTTTATTTATTTTGAGAAAGACAAGAGTGTGAGCAGGGGAGAGGCAGAGAGAGGGAGACACAGAATTCAAAGCAGGCTCCAGGCTCTGTGATAGTACAGAGCCTGACATGAGGCTTAAACCCACGAACCACGAGACCATGACCTGAGCTGAGTACGGATGCGCAACTGACTGAGCCACCCAGGCACCCCCAGGTCTAGGCATTTTTAAGTCATTATCAGAATTGTACAGCTCCTTAAGATTCTGTGTATCCCGCTCTTTCCACCATCTACCACCAACTCTTGAAGATGGAGACTTTTTCTTTCTCAATAGATCTTCCAAGTAAGCAGCAACCCCTGGATACTTTGTTACTTGCTTTGCTATTAGGTGCCCATTAGGTTTTTACTAGATTAGATGTTTTCTAAATGGCCATGTCATAAAAGGAAACAAATTCAGAAAGAGTGAAAGCCTGATATTTTTAAGGGGGGTTCCGGAAGCCTCTTAGTTATTGTATTTGTTTTCTCTGTAGGACCTTCTCTGTGCTACAGGCTTAGTACGAATAATTCACAGCAGTACTGGGAGCCGGTTCAATTTAATGTCATCACTTTTCAATGAAAGGCGCGCATTTCCTGAGTAGTAAATGAGTGTATTATTTGTGGCAGCTTTTTCGTCCAGGGAGCTTTTCAAACATCTGGTTCCAAAGACAGATGGGATACATATTTGAACTTCTTTTCTGGGGACCTGTTTTCGTGATACACGGTTGTCTCTGAGGTCTGATGGTTGTGGCGCCAAGGGACTGGGATGGGGAAAGGCGGGGAACAATTCGGCCTTGGTGTCCCCTTCCACGGGTCTATCTGCATCTGAGCTGATGTGTAGATAAGAAGGCATTTTGGGGACCAGCTCTGGCAGCGTCAAGTAGCGTCATGTGGAGCAAACCCAGGGTTCAGCTGAGGCTTTAGCAATGTGGAACCAAACCATGGCACATGGCAGAGAGGACAGCATCCGGAAGCTGCATTATTCGATGGTGGGAGAAAGAGATGGGTCTCTCTTGAGGGTCTGAGCTGGTCACACAGCATATTCCCCGCTCAGGAGACCCATTATCTCTTCTGCCAGGAAGGTCTTTGGCTCGCGTTATAAACCCTTGAGAATAACGAAAATACATTCTTTCCGGGCCTTGTGGCCAGAGCCAGCCCTAAAGGGCAGGACGCGGGAGCCTGTGTCCAGAACGAGGCTTCTCGTCTGAAGTTAGGCAGTGAACTTGTGGTGGGTCTGAGATGAGAAGGCCTTTTGTGACCCCTTTGCTCGTATTCACCTCTCCTCTGGCAACCCAGTGTGTGGATAGAAGAGGCTTTGCTGTGGCAACAACTTACACCCCCAATGTCTGTGACTTGCCCAGTATGGGTGTATTTCCCATGGTTTGGTGATGCCACAGCGGCCATGTTGGTGCGGTGACGCGGGCCCTTTCCCACCTGTGGCTCCATCCACTCGCCGTGGTCCTCTGGCTGCTACAGCAGATGGGGGGAGGTGAGTTGGAGGGTCCTCAGCTGCCCTCGAGTGCTCTGTGAAGGCTGAAACTAGATCTGTGGCCCTCCTATGAGCGAGAGGCTGAGAAATGTGGGGGCGCCCATGGGTATTTGGGGTCCAGTGACTGTTTCTGCCACAGGGAAGGTAATGATGCTCACCACGTAAAGGCCTCTAAACCTGGACTGGCCTTTTCCGTAGTTACATGCGGAACCCCTTTTAGTGCTGTAAGGATTATCTGTTTTAATTAAAGGGATAGGCTGTGTGAATTATGAACGTTTCATTTAATTTAAGGGAGGGAGTGTTGTGGGCTGAATTGTGTCTCCCTGGATTCATATATTAAAGCCTTAATTCCGAAGTTCCTCAGTAGGAGTTTGTCTTTGGAGACGGGGCCTTTAAGGAGATTAGTTAAAATAAGGCCTCCATTTGGGTGAGATCTAATCCGATCTGACTGGTGTCCTCATAATTAGGGCACCTGGGTGGCTCAGTTGGTTAAGCAGCTCAGGTCATGATCTCACAGTTCTGAGTTCAAGCCCCGCATTGGGCTCTGCGCTGACGGAGCTCACTTCAGATCCTCTGCCTCTCCCTGGTTCACACACACACACACACACTCTCTCTCTCTCTTTCAAAAATAAATATTAACCAAAAAAGAAGAAGAAGAAGAAGAAATTTGGACACATGGAGGGATGCCAGACAGAGGAAAGACCACACGAGGCACCAGAGAAGGCAGCCATCTGCAAGCCAAGGAGAGAGGCCTCAGAAGGAACCTCCAGACACCTTCTTCCTGGCCTTCCAGCCTCTAGTACTAAAGAAAAACCAATTAACCAATTTCTTTCTGTTGTTTAAGCTGTGGCGCTTTGTCACGGCAGCGATGACTAACGTGGCAGGGAGGCCACATAGAAGTACTTACGTGGGCCACAAATCCGATGCTGCATCCCACTGACCATTTTCTTGCAACTAAACTACTCCCAGAAGGTCCCTTTCCTTTTCTTTCTTTTTTTTTTTTTTAAATGTTTTATTTATTTCTACGAGAGAGAGAGAGACAGCGTGAACAGGGGAGGGTCAGAGAGAGAGGGAGTCACAGACTGAAACAGGCTCCAGGCTCCGAGCTGGCAGTCAGCACAGAGCCCGACGCGGGGCCCGAACCCACGAACCGCGAGATCATGGCCTAAGCGAAAGTCGGACGCTTAACCGACTAAGCCACCCAGGCGCCCCGGTCCCTTTCCTTTTCTGCGGTGAAATGCCACCTTCTCAAGTGTCCCCAGGCGGCTAGGCCCCGGTGCCAGTTAGTTTCAAGCGTATTACTTCCTTTACTTGAGAGATCCACAAACTTTTTTCTGCACGGGGCCAGGTAGTGAGTATATTTTATGGTCAGTGGATGACCGCTGCTCTTCATGTTTTCAGTTTTGTGTTTGTTTGTTTTTATAACCCTTCCAACATGTGAAAATAGTTCCTACCTGGTGGGCCCCAAAACACAGGCCACAGCAGACTTTGGCCCTGCCACCTTCTCCGAACCCCAAAATTAGTGCCCAGAAAGGGGTCACGTTGTCTCTTGCATGTAGGTTTAGGTAGTTTGCCTGGTTCACATGTCCAGGATGTGCACCATACACTACACATGCTCATTTTAGGAACTCACCTCCTCTTGCGATATCTGGGCAAGTAGGTGCTGGGAAGGAGTCGTCCTTCATAGTGATGAACTGGAGAAGGGTCTCGGGAAAGATTTGAGCCTAGGATTGGGAGGTGGGGGGCGCACCTGGTGTTCCTCTTTGCTGGCTCCTTCCTGTGTTGCTTCTAGTGGATTTCCAGGGCTGGTGGCGATCCACAGGTGTGGCCAGGCTCCAGGAGAGCCATCCTGGTCATGAGTCTGCCACTGCCACTCAGTCCCCACCCTCAGATTCATCCCTGCCTTTGCCTGCACAGAATGGAGCATGGCTCAGGCACACAAATCATCTTCCCTTCAAGCCATGGTCCGTTTCTCTTTGTGAATGGCCACTCGAAAATGGGTTCTTGCTGCGTATAAAGAAAGGGCTTCCTGAAGGTCATAGGGAACAAGTCTAAATCTAGAACAGGCGGGAAGCTGAATGACGCCACATTGAGGAATCATCACCATTACTCACATCTGAATGATGCACTGTCCCCACAGGTTGGAAAAGTACCCCCTGAGCTGAAAGGTGGATGGTGTCGTCTGAATCAGCTCTAAAGAGCCCATTCAGAGTCCTTCCTACCTATGACCACGTCAATTACATGAGCCATTTCCACTTCCAGAATATTCAGGCCCAAGCCACAGAATCACAGGGACCTTAGGGGTCACCCAGCCCTAGGCTCAGTCCTCTGGAATTTGGGGCAGTCTTCTAAGGCACCAGGAAATGTGGGTTGTTAGAATAAGCACAAAGCAACTTCTTGGAGCAGAGTTTTTATAACTCCTTGCTGATTTTTCTTTTTTTTTTTTTTTTTACTTCAGACTCACATGTGTCATGTATTCAGATATAAAATCAATGTGAGTCTTGTGAGCCCAACCCTCACTGGCCTCTAGCGGTGGATGGATAGGTGGCAAATGGATAATGGTGGGTGGGTGGATGGATGGATGGATGGATGGATGGATGGATGGATGGATAGTAAATGGGTGGGTGGGTAGCAGATAGTAGATGGATGGGTGGGTGGTGGATAGATGGATTGTGGATGGTAGATGGATAATGGTGAGTGGGTGGATGGATGGATGGATGGTTGGATGGTTGGTTGGATGGATAGTAAATGGATGGGTGGGTGGGTGGCAGATAGTAGATGGATGGGTGGGTGGTGAATGGTTGGATTGTGGATGATAGATGGATAATGGTGGATAGGTGGGTGGAATGAGAAATGAATAGGATTGAAAATAAATGCTGAGAGGATTTAAATGACTTAGATTAGTGGATGGTTGAAGGGGACTTAAGGGAGAGGGAAATACTCCCCTAATTCAGTATTCAAATACTTAATAAACATAAAAATGAAGAGTCTGGAAAATAAATAGGGCACTAACTTTGGGCACCAACGTCCTTCATAGAGGGCAGCCAGAGAACTGCCTCCTCCTACTGTAAGTCCATCCGCCGCCTTAGAAACAAGTAATCCTAGACCTTGGTTGCATGGCGAAGCCTTTGTCCTCATCCGCCAAATGCCCATACATTCATTAGACTGTTTTCCTTTGGTGACCTTGTAGAGATTAAGATGAGACAACTATATATAAGAGAAGCTGGGACAGGTCCCTGGCCTCCCTCCTCCACTCACACAGTTGTTTGCTGGCCGGTACCCTGAGGACCCGACTCTTCCTAATACTGACCCTGACATACTGGCAACTCGCTATCATGTCTTGTCACCCCAACTTCCAGCTCTAGTGCACACAAAGCATCTAAAAGCTGCAATCAGATAATGCCTTTTTACGAGGCTGGTGTTCAGCCCATGGAAAGGGCATTCTCTATCTCACTCCAGCTGTCTTTCTCCACTCTCATGGGCTGCATCGCGTTCTCCCAAAATTCATCTGTTGAAGCCTAACCCCCAGTATGGCAGGATATGACTGTGTTTGGAGATGGGGCCTTTGAGAAGGTGATTAAGTGAAAAACCAGCAGCTGCTAAGGGAGGACCCGAATCCAGTTGGACGGTATCCTGCTAAGAAGGGGAGATTTGATTACACAGAGAGACCCCAGGGATGCGAGAACACAGAGGAAAGACCATGTGAGGACAGTGAGAGGCTGCCATCTGCAAGCCCGAGAGAGAGTCCTCCAATCTGCCAGCACTTTGATCTTGGACTCCCAGCCTCCAGAGCTTCAAGAAAAGAAATTTCTGTTGTTTACGCCGCCAGGTCGGTGAGATTTTGTTATGGTGGCCATAGCGACATAACAGCCACAACTCGCAGGTGTAGAAATACGGGAGACGATCCAATGAGAACGAACAGGCTACTGATCAGAGCTTGCTGTCACTTGTGTTTGCCAGAGACTCCGTGGCAGGTGGAGGAGTGAGAAGGCTTTACAGTGGAATGAAGAGGAAGGTTTCAGGTGTGTCCTGATTGGTTGTTGTGGGAAAGCTGGAAACAGGCTAACTACAAGGAAGGGGCATCCCTTGTGACTGGTGAGGACAGCACATCCGGCTTTTTCTGGTTGGTTCGGAGTTGGAGGCAGGGGCAGTCACTGACCGAACCCTAACGGTGTGGGCTGGTTGTTGCAGAGGGTGGGGTGGGCTTCTCAAGCTGGTTACTGCAGCGGTTGTGATCCAGCGTTCTGCTGTCTGATGTCATCCGGCCGTCGTCCACTGGTACGTTCTGTATGTCACAGGGCGGTGGGGTGCCCACTCGCCCCATTTCTCTGGCTGCATTAGTTTCCTAGGCCTGCTGTAAGAAATCATGAACTTGGTGCCTTCCAACAACAGAAATTCATTCTCTCACAGTTCTGGAGAAGGGAGGTTTGAAATCGAGGGGTGGCAGGGCCAGAGCCTCTCTCTGAAGTTTTCTTGTCTCTTCTAGCTTCTGGTGCTTCTAGGCAGACCTTGGCATTCTTTGGCTCCAGTATCTAATTCTTCAGGGTCTGCTCCGTCTTCGTGTGGCTTTCTACCCCATGTCTTCACATGGCTTCTTCTAAAGAGCCCAGGCTCTGAATTTAGAGCCGTCTTAAATGACTGCATCTTAATTAATCACAGCTGCACACATCAGATCACATTCTGAGGTCCGAGGGGGTCATGAGTCTTGGAGGAGACACTAAACAACACACTATACTGGTGAAGGGCCGGATTCTACTGTCACCAGGGCCGGAAGCCTGGCAGATCCGAACTTGACATGGGGGTCTTGGGCATACCATGGGGAGCCAGCTTTGCAACGTCTTGAGATGTCCACAGTAGAGGATGTCAGGAGGTGACGGTTTGGGTGGACACTTTGGGATACTTAGTGGTGGAGGAGAGAGGAACCCATATCTGACCCCGTGAAGTGACTGGTGTGCCTGCCCCAAGGAAGCCAAACATTGAAGCAGGCCAATGTTCTGGTCACCTCCTGACATAGACTTTCCCAAAGGAACCAGAGAGAGAGAGACACCTAGGGGTGGGGTGCTGAATTTGGAAATGCTATGCCCAGGAGGTTATGGAATCTTGATGTGACCTGTGATTCCCCGCAAAATCCAGTTCAGATCTACCAACTTGTCAACTCTGTCTTTGGAACAGAATATTCTCTGGAGCTTCAGAATGTTTATCCAGCTCCAGAGAAGGTTCACATTAACCCAGTATGTTCAAAATAAATGATCTCATGCCCCAGACCATCTACTCCTGTGCTCCTTCTGGCAGTAAAGGGCATCTCAGACTCTACTTTGATGCCCCAACCCCGGAATCAGCCTGGACCCCCCTCTCCCCTCCCCTCCCACGTGTAATCCATTCACAAAGCCTGTTAGTTCCATCCTCCAAAGATGAAGGGCTAGCAAGGGCCATCCGACAAATTCCACATGGGAGGCGTGAAAGCCACTCTTTTTTCACTCTTGCCATTCAGCAAGGTGTATGGGGGGGGACCTCAAACCCAGAACCATCTGCAAAATGGGAATTTGAGGTAATAGGGCAAATGAGATTAATTAGTTAATATATACATGACACCCAGTACACTCTGGTATAAGTTGTGTGCTGTAGAGGCGTTAACTATCAACTATTGCCTGTGGTTTATGCAGAAGAAAAACCTAGTCAACACTCTTGCGAGTGTGAACAATGTCACTGACGTTAAAGAAACAAATGAGCTCTGTCTTCACTTCTGCGTTTGAAATGGGTATTTCTTCGAAGCCTTAGGGATGTGGAAGCTTTCTACCACTAACATGACGCTTTGCCTCTGGATCAGAATAGAAACACCCTGTTCAGTGATCGGTTACTATTTTTTACTCAAAAAAGTGTGCTTTTTTTTTTTAATTGTTTCAACCCCCCCCCCCCCCCCCCCCCCCCGCCTGAACAATCAGAGCAAATGCCAAGGCTCTTTGCTTTTAAGTTCATCCTTCAGAATCCTTGACAAGTTTTCACAGAAATTCCTCCGGTGGTCAAGTTCTCTTCCACGTCAGCCAGCATGCACACCATTAATTGTCCCCCGTGCTGACCTTTCAGTATTTCCATTGCTCTTGTGAGTGACAAGGCCACTCCTTTGTGCTCCACCTCCCACTTTCCTTAAAGCTCCCGTAACAAGGAAGAGACAAAACCTCCCTTCTTTGCAGTCTGTTCTTGGCCTTTTCTCCAAATACTTCTTTTTAATGCACCTAATGTCTAGCTTGCACATTGTTTTACTTTATACAGACTTTGAGATCATTTGCCCTTAAAACTCCAGTCATTTTCACTCAGGCATGGAACAACACGCACGTATTCTTCAGTCCTCTGGCCTGGACCTGTCTGCTTGTGGGGGAGTGGCGGTGGGGGGTGGGGGTGGGGGTCCTGCTGCCGGGCATAGATGGGTTTGAGCAAGTTCCTTTTAAGATCAGTCATTGACTTTCATCAGCCTCACAGGCCACCTCTTTGGACACACAGAAATCCACATCAGTGGACAGATAGTCACGGTGCTGAGTTAAAAGGTTAATCCTGTCTATGATGGTTAATTTCTCCCTTCAACTTGACTAGCCGTAGAGCTAGTCAGAGTAAATGTTGTATCTGGGTGTGTCTGGGAGCATGTTTTCAGATGAGATTAGCATTACCGAATTGGCAGACACAGTAAAGTAGATTACCCTCCCCAGTGTAGACAGGCATCTACCCAATTCCTTGAGAACCTTGAACAGAACAAAATACAGAGGAAGGAGATATTCTCCCCTGTTTTCCTGCCTCACTGGTTGAACTGGGACATCTCATCTCATCTTCTCTGACCCTTGACCTGGGATTTACACCAGATGCTCCCCTGGTTCTCCTGTCTTTGAACTTGGACTAAACTGTAACACCAGGTTTCCTGGGCGTCTGACTTGTAAAAGGCAGATTGTGGGACATTTCAGCCTCCATAATCACATGAGCTAATTCCTCATAATAAATCTGTCTCCCTCATATACATTTGTATGTATTACATGCACACACACACACACATATGTAACATGTATACATATTCTTTTGGTTCTGTTTCTCTGGAGAGCCGCCACTAACACACTGACCTTAGAAGGGCCACGTGTCATCTGGCTGGGAGGCACCCCAAGTTCCCACAAAGCTTTAGTCTCTAGAGCCCCATAACTGGCTGTAAGCCCTCAGAACTACCCTATCTCGACCCAGCAGTTCCACCTTGAATCTGTTCTCTCTGTCCCCTTCTCATCCCAGTGAACCCACACTCACGGGAGGTGGTTGCACATCTGCCCATTTCTGCATGTTGTTCCATTCACTTCACAGCTGTTTTCCAGCATCATTAGGACTTTGCTCATTGCCAAATATATTGGCCATTTTTCTTCCTTCCTTTTTTCCCCCTCTGCATCCCCAGGACCTGAAGCTGAGAGCCACGAGTCAGTCAGTCACGTGCTGTTAGGGCTGTCGCAGTGCTGGAATGGAGCCACTTAGCCACGGCCACGAACAAGGCTTTATATGGGACATTTTCCATTGGTTTCACTGGACTACCTCTAGGTAGTTGTGGACTGAATTCAGCCCCCAACCCCAATTCATATGTTAAGACCCTAACCCCCAATGTGATTGTGTTTGGAGGTAGGGCCTGTAAGGAGGTCATGAAGGATGAATGAGGCCATAATGGGACTGAACTGGTGGCCCTATAAGAAGAAGAGGGCACACCCAGGATGCCTGGCATGGAGAAAAGGCCACATGAAGGGACATTGAGAAGATGGCCGTCTACCAGGGAAAGAAAGAGGCCTCAGAAACCAAGCCTTCCGACCACATGTTGATCTGGAACTCCCAGCCTTCAGAACTGGGAGAAAAGAAATGTTTGTTCTTTTAAAAATGTTTCATTTTTTTTTTTAAGGTTCATTTCTTTTTGAGAGAGAAGCAGAACCTGAGAGGAGGAGGGGCAGAGAGATGGAGACACGGACTCTGAAGAAGGCTCCAGGCTCTGAGCTGTCAGCACAGAGCCTAAGGTGGGGGCTCGAACCCACAGACCGTGAGATCATAACCTGAGTGAGGTCGGATGCTTAACCGACTGAGCCAGCCAGGCGCCCCAAGAAATGTTTGTTGCTTAAACCAGCCTGTGGTGTTTCATTATCATAGCCCAAGCTAAGACACATTCCTTTCAGAAACTCCTTCCTACCCCAGTTCTGTGACTTTCCTCTTCTCTGTCTGCCTGTTCCTTCCTGGTCTCCCCCTGGATTTCTTCTTCCCTCACCTGGTTTCTAAAGGGTGATGTCCCCATCTCCCATCCCCAGCCATCGCGCCCCCTCTCATCGTCTCAGTGAATAAGCTGTCACCATCTGTAACTCCCTGAATGTCAAATGTGGGTGCCCGTTTCTGGTGGCAAGTCTGTCAGATGCACTGGCTGTCCCACTTGATTCCTGTTCTTCAGCTCCCACATCCAACCAATTTCAGCATCTTGTTGTTGTTTTTTTTTTTCCATCCCTTCACTGAGGCCACTTCCTTCAGTAGCCTCTACATTGGCCCTTGTCATCTCTGGTCAAGACCATTGCAACAAGCTTCTAATGAACTGGTCTCCTGATGTCCATCCTACGACCATCTGTTTATTACTCTTCCTCATAGTAAACTCTGACCGTGTCACTCCCCTGCTTAAGGCCCTTCCCCGGCTTCCTGACAGCCGTCCACTAACTTACCCACCCCTTAGCCAGAATGCAGGGCTCTGTGCAGTCTGGCTCCCCTGCCCAAGCTCTGTTCTCACTGCTTCTCTGCCTACAACTTTGTGCTTTGGCCTTGCTCAATGGCTCGTACATTCCCCTGGACATTTGCCATCTTCTCTGCTGGGCCCCCTTTCCTGCCTGTTTTGTGAGACACTGTCAGATGCTCTCCCACCAGGGAAATCATTTTCCCCCCAATCCCCTAGGCTGGGTTGCCACATGCCTGCATTAGCCTCCTATGGCTGCTGTGATGAATTATCACAAACTTAATGGCTTAACAGCACAAATGTATTCTCTCACATCTCTGCAGGTCAGAAGTCTGAAATGGATCTTATGGGGCTAAAATCAAGATGTTGTCAGGGCCGGTCTTTTCTGGATGCTCTGAAGGGCAAACATGTCCCTGCCTTTTCAGCTTCTAGAGGCTGCCTATATTCTGGGCTTGCGGGTTTAAAACACATCACTCTCATTTTTGCCTCCATCATACCACTTGTTTTTCCTGACCTGGACCCTCATCGTTGCCTCTAATAAGGCCCTCTGTGATTAGATGGGGCTCATCTGGGTAATTCAAGATAATCTTTTCCATAGCAAGACCTTAACTGAATAATCATCTCTGAGCAAAAGTTCCTTTTTAAAATTTTTGTAAAGTTTATTTATTTTGAGAGAGAGAGAGAACGTGAGCAGGGAAGGGGCAGAGAGAGGGAGAGTTTGCGGGGCTGGAACTCACAAACTGTGAAGTCACGACCTGAGCCGAGATCAAGAGTCGGACGTTTAACCGACTGCACCACCCAGATGCCCCAAAAGTTCCTTTTTCCATAAAAAAAAATAACACAGGTCTTGGGAATTAGGATGTGGAGATCTTTTGCAGGGACATTATTCAGTCAACTACATGCCCCCTTTCTGATTCTCCCACAACTGGTTGTCTATTTCTGCATCTGTCTCGCCCCTTCTACCTTCACCTGCATACTCTTCAAGCATAGGAGCCTTATCTTTCTCCTCTCTTAATTCCACTACCGGCTGTGCCTGGTGCTCAGCAAACATTTGTTGAGTGATAGAGACTTCATTTTGGTTTTCAGATCTAACTTTTGGCTAGACTTGGTGTGTGCTGAGATCACCCAAGAATGCAGCCAGTTCAGAGAAGAAAGGGCCCAGCAAGTTGTTGGCTCTCTTTGTACCTCTGCCCCCCTTTCTAAGCCCAGAGAAGCAACATCCACCATTCTGCAAAGAGCTGCAGGTCAGGGATGCACAGGCAGGGAGGTCTTGCAGAATCGGGGTGAGGAAGGCTCTCTGAGGGCCCCTCCGCCCCTCGCAGAAGAGGTTTGAGGTTTGAAGATGTTAGTATCGCCAGTTACAGTTTTTTCATGTTGCCAAACCACACAGTTGGAGCTCGTGATTCCATTTTGACCTAACCCCCCACCCCACCCCCACCCCCACTGTGGCGTTTGGACTGTGCATTTCCTTCATTCTGGGCCAAGCCACAGCTGTGGGTTTGGGGCCACCATGCACTCCTTGCAGGGTGGGAAGCCCACTCTGGTCTGGGGCTGTGCCCACGCACTTTGTTGACCCAGGAAATGCAAGGCTGCAAAACTGGCTGTTTGGAACCCATCACCCTTTTGCCCATCATGCTCCCAGTGGGGCTGCCATCTTGGGTCCCAAAGGTCATTAGGTCCTGCATCCCTGTTCCAGGCTGTGGTGAGGCTGAACTGAGGGAGGGGGGGCTTCAGGATGGGTCAGGAGTCAGTTTGTCAAGTCACGTACCAGCTTGAAAATAACTGGGCAAAAGATGACAGGCTTGGAACTTTCAGGTGCCAACAGAAAAGCAGCCACTTCCAACGTGGGTCTGGAAAGGAGGGCCTGAACCAACAATGACTGAATCCAAAGGCAAAGCCCACCTTTCAGCGGCCTGAGGACGGGTTTGTCAGAAGCGCAGCCGGCTTGGAAGTGCAGTGAAGGCCAGTGTATTCGTTTGCTAGAGCCGCCATAACAAAGTCACCGGCAAGATGCTTAAACGTCGGAAACATAGCCTCACGGTTCTGGAGGCTCCAAGTCCAAGATCAAGGTCCTGGCAGGTTTGGTTCCTTCTGAGAGCTGCAAAGGAGACTCTGTCCCAGGTCTGTCTACTCATCTCTGGTAGCCTCACTTGTTCCTTGGCTTGTAGATATATTTTCCTCCCGTTGTGCGTGTCTATCTCTGCATTTCTCCCTTTTTATAAGGACACCAGTTATATTGATTTAGGGCCGCCCTACTGACCTCCTCTTAACTTCATTATTTCTACAGAGACCTTGTCTCCAAATAAGGTCACATTCTAGGTGCTGGGGGTTAGGATTCCAACATATCTTTTTTTTGGGGAGGGGGAGATGCGGTGGGGGAGGCACGCACAATTTAACCTATAACAGCCTGTCAGCTGGGAAGTAAGAATTTTCTCTCAACTTTTCCCAAAGTGACTTCTCCGTTCAAGAAAACTTTTCTCTGGACTTTGTGCGGGAGTTGCCATGGAGGAAGGGGTGGAAGGGGGCAGAGGAGCCTGAGAAAAGACACGGGAGCCTCCACATCATGATTGAGCTTCAGAGAAAAGCTTCCTGATTGCCACTGACAAGGCCACGACTGTTGGTGGCAATGACATTCTTTCCCATTCAGAATGTGACATGCCACCATTAGCCTTGACTGTGAACGATGCCTGTTTCCTTTATAGCAGCTGGTCTGCCTTGTTTTCATCTCTCTGCTGATGAGAGGGATGGCAGTCATAATCCATTCAACTAAAATGTACTTGCATCTATAAATATAGATTCACAAATCTATAAATATTTGCTTATGAATACATGTTGTGAGTGGCTGGAGATCTTAAAATAAGACTCTGTTTTGGCCTTTAGATGTCAAAAGAGACTCACATTTTTATGGTTGATGAGAAAAGTCCCAGAGGACTTTTTATTGATTTGTAAGTTTTTAAATATGCTTATTTATTTATTTTGAGAGAGAGAGAGAAAGAGAGCAAAATAGCGAGCAGGGAACGGTCAAGAGGGAGAGAGGGAGAATCACCAGCAGGCTCCATCTCATGGCCTTGAGATCCTGACCTGAGCCGAAATCAAGAGTCCAAAGGTTAACCGACTGAACCACTCAGGCGCCCAATCAGAGGACTTTTTAAAAGTAATGCCCCCCCCCCCCCGCTGCCAAATTATAATAATATAGTTTAGCAGGTCTAAAAGATTAAGAAAACAAAAAAAGGAAAAAAAATGTTTCCCCAAATCCCATGACTTAAAACCAACATTTGGTATATTCTCAGAATTTTTTCCCTGTATATTTATAAAGGCATTTTACCCCTTATTGGGTTAAATGACTTATTATTTTTTTTAACTTTTTATTTTGAAATATGTTTAGGCTTGTATAGGTTACAAAACTACACAGAAAGTTTCCATGTACCCTTCCCCCAGTTCCCCCAGAGATATTATCTTTTTCAGTTTTGAAAATTGTGAAAAAATACGCATAATGTACAATTTACCATTTCACCCATTTTTAAAGATACACTTCAGCAGCATACGTGTATTCACACTATTGTGTACCCATCACCAACATCCACCTCCGGAACGTTATTCATTTTGCAAAACAAAAGCTCTGTCCCCACTAACCACTAACCCACCACTTTCCCTCCTGCAGCCTCTGAAACCCACATTCTACCTTCTGTCTCTGAAAGGGACTGCTCTGAGCACCTCACGGAAGTGGACACGTACAGTATTTGTCCTTTTGTGACTCGCTTACTTCACTCAGCATAAGGCCCAGAAGGTTCTCCCATGTTATAGCACGAGTCAGAATTTCCTTCCTTTTTAAGGCCGAATAATAGTCCTTTATCCGAATGGACCGCGTTTTCTTCACCCATTCATTTGTCGATGGACGCTTGGGTTTCTTCCATCTCTTGGCTCTTGTGAATGAAGCTACCGTGAGCATAGTTGTGCAAGTATCTGTTCAAGATCCCACTGTCCCTTCTTTTGGATGTATACCCAGAAGTGCGATTGCTCGATCGGAGGGTAATTTTATGTTTAGTTTTCTGAGGACCCGCCATACTGTTTTCTGCGGTGGCTGGGCCATTTTACCTTCCCACCCACCGTGCACAAGGACTCCAATCTCTCCCCATCCTTGCCAGCATCGGCTGTTTTCTTTTTTTTTTTTTTTTTTGTTGTTGATAGCCATCTTCACAATAAGGATAAGATCCAGTGATAAGATCTAATGTAACCATAGCACCATTATCAAAAATATATGAGTCTTTAGGGCACCTGGGTGGCTCGGTCAGTTAGGCGTCTGACTTCAGCTCAAGTCATGATCTCATGGTTCGCAGGTTCGAGCTCTGCCTCGGGCTCTGTGCTGACAGCTCGGAGCCTGGAATCTGCTTCAGATTCTGTCTCCTCTCTCTTTGCCCCTCCCCCTCTCACACTCTGTCTCTCTCTCTCAATAATAAATAAATATTTTTTAAAAAGAACATATGAGTCTTTAAGCCTTTTTTCCTTTTTTAATTGCATATACAATCTCTGTTGCCACCAGTTTTATTTGCTTAGCAAAATACAAATACTTAACAAAAACATTTGGTCCTATAACTAAAATCTCTCCATAAATATCGTTTTGTTTGGTGGCTTCCTAGCCGGCCAGAGGGCCGGGGCTTCCCTGCCATGAGTGGACTCCCAAGGAGGAGGGAGGAGCGCTAGAGTCGCCTGGCGGTGCTCCCTGCTCCCAGGCTGCGAGGCCAGCAGGTCTCTTATGTCCCACTGCTGACCTGCAGTGGGGATGCCGAGGGGGAGAACAGAGCCTTCCTGGTGTGCACTTGGCTCCTTTTCAACTTTTCAGTGCAATAAGCCATCAGCCTTGGAAATATCACAGTAGGAGGTCCATAGAGAACTCTTGATTTCTAACACGTGTTCTTGAGGCTCAGAAAGGAAAACAGTGGTTTGGGGTCTGCTGAGGTTTGCACGAGGTTCAAGCCGACAGTGGCTGATTGCGGGGACAGAGTTGCCTCAGCAGCGGCTGGCCTGGCTGTCACGAAGCTGGGGCCGTCGGACCTCAGGACCTCAGTGGCTACCCTCGCTGTCTGCACTCGCAGAAACACCCCTCATCTGCCCAGGGTCCTTACAACCATTACCCTGGAATCCATAATCACAGGTTCTACCCCTCACTCCCCATCCTCCTCCAGCTCAGTTTCCTGCAGCTGCCGTAAAAATGTACCACAAACCGGGGACACCCGGTGGCTCAGTCGGTTAAGCGTCCACCTCTTGGTTTCGGCTCAGGTCACGGTCTCGTGGTTTGTGAGTTTGAGTCCCGCGTCGGGCTCCATGTGGACAGCGTGGAGCCTGCTTGGGATTCTCTCTCCCTCTCTCTCTGCCCCTCCCCACCCACTTGTGTGTTCTCTCTCTCTCAAAATAAACAAACAAACAAACAAAGGTACCACAAAATGAGTGGCTTAGAAACGTTTAGAAACAAACATTTATTCTAAGTTCTGAAGGCCAGAAGTCTAAAATCAAGGTGTCCAAAACCAAAGCTCTTTAGTTTTGGGCAAACTGCTTGATCTCCCAGTACCTCACTTTGCTCATCTACAACATGGGATGATATTAATACCAGGGGACATTCTTGGTGCTCCGTCCAGCACTCCAGGGATCCCTGTGTCCATTCTGTGCGTGTAACCCCCAGCTTCTGTGTGCTTTGTTTCTACCTGCTGTACCTGTGGCCATCAGATGCCCAGGACCAGGTCTGCAGGGGCCTGGGGTGCATGTCCCCGGAGCAACCCGTAGCCCGGGGCTGACCACTGCTCCCTGGACATAATGCTAAGAGTGCTGGCCTTCCTCTGGTCGGAGGGGGGCTGGCAGCATACACACTTGCAGCTTTCCAGGCAGGTATGGGCATGCCTGGGTGGGTGATGACAGTGTCCCGGTTCGCCCTGGACTTGCCCATTTTTGCACTGAAAATCTGTGATATCAGTCTGCTTGGGCTGCCGTAACAAAATACCGCAGCCTGGGTGGCTTGTACAAGATGCTTATTTTCTTCCAGTTCTGGAGGCTGGAAGTCCAAGTTCAGGGGGCTGTCAAGGTTGTTTCTGATGAGACCTCTCTTGCTGGCTTGTAGACGGCTGACTTGTAGCAATGTCCTCACGTGATCTTTACTCTGTGCAAGTGCAGAGAGAGAGAGAGAGATCACTGGAGTTTCTTCTTAGAATGGCGCCCATTCTTCTTCTATTAGGCCTTACTCTTATGCTCTCATTTAACTTTAGTTACCTGTATTTAAATACAGTCACATTGGGGGGTGGGGCTTCAACATAAGAATTTGGGGAAAACAATGGAGTCCATAGCATCTCCCATGAAGGCAGGTCACAGTACATTAGCAAAACACACCAGCCTAAGAGATAGCCTTTCTGGGCAATAATCTTGCCTCTAGCCTCCAGATGATGCCTCTGTGCTTGCATAGATGATGTGAGACCCTTGCCTTGGCTTCCAGAGACGCACCTGGTATGCTTGCAGAGAGGATGGGGATTTCCAGCCCCCTCTCCCCGCCCCGTGCTTCTCCCCCAGCCTGGTCTCTCCCTTTGGCTGCTGACTACATCTGCGATGATTCCGAGCCAGGGGAGTGAGTGGCAGGGGCGTCCTGGGCATTGCCCCCCTTCTGCGTGACTGGAGGAGAGGTTCCTGGTGGGGGGAGTGCACGTTGGCAAAGGGCAGGCAAATTGTGAACGAAGCAGCCTCTCAGACATCCTCATCTGGTGCCGGAACAGGCTTGCTGCCCTGGCGCCCAGCCTGTTTTCAGCTATGTGGTGCCAAGTAGCTCCTGGGCTGACACAAATGGGAATTTAAAAAAAAAAGAAGAGAATTTCAAAGCCTGTGTCTGTGGTCCTCGCTGCCCGCTTGTTAGTTTCAAAAGCTTGAGGCGAAATGTACCACTACTGTGAGTTTATAAAAGAAGCCCCAAAAAGGAGGTTTTGCCCGTATTTCTGTTTCACGCAGTCCTGCTATTTGACTTAAATGTTCTGGTACGCTTTCTCAATGGTCACAGCGGCGGTGGTCGGTGAAATCCTTCTAGATCTGCCTGTGTCAATCCTGGGAAATGGTTCCAAAGCCCTTAATGATCACAACACAAGAATCTCCCTCTCTTCACCTCCTTGGGAAAGTTGCAGAACTTTCCAAGGCATCTGCCAGATTTCCCACGGAAGGTGTCCCTCACATCTGCATCCCTGACATTCTGTGGAGCCGTCACGTTTGGAGGTGGGATGTGGATGGACCAAAGCCCAAGGGAAATGCTTTATGGCATTTCTGCTGTACTGGAAGCTTCAGGTTTGTTTCTTAACTGATAACGTCTTTCCTGGTGGATAGGAAGAGACAGAGGGAAGAGAAGAGGAAATTCCTTCTGGCCTGCAGAATAAAAGTCTGTCCCTCTGCAAGTGAAGGGTGAAGGAAAACATGTGGACATTCCATCTTGTATATTTCTGTTCATAGAGGAAGCTAGGCAGTTTCAGCTTTATTTCAGAGGGGACCCAGCCAGAAAGCTCTTAGCTGAACCTCCAAACCTCTGTTTTCTCTGGACAGAGAAGGAGGAGTTGCTGCTAACAAAGAAGGTAACTGGGTCCCTGTAGCTTATTCATTCTACTGCCCAGGCTGCCGTGGACATGTGAAGGGGCAGGATGGAGTCGGGGTGGGGCGAGAGTCCAAGGGAGAAAGAAAGAGAAGGCTCTGGGCGGCATGAAGATGGGACAATTTCCTCCCACGAAACTCAGTGCTGGTTGTCGGATCTGATTTCTCCAAATGTAAATCTCCACATGAACGATGGCAAAGAAAAAAAGACTGTCATCCTGCAAGACTGCCTTGAGTTACGATTTCAATAAATCCAGGATACCATGCTTTTATTAAATCCCCAAACACCTGCAGTTTTTGTTGATATAATAGTATTACTTCACTATCATGAAAAAAAAAAGATAAAACCTCTGAAATCAGAATCATTTACATCTTGAGGCACACCCAGGGAGTTATTAAAGGTCCTCTGACTTGGAAAGAGTGGAGACCATGTCCCTCAGGTGTTTCAAACCCTCCAAAGGAATTGTATCATTTGAAATTCCTATTGTTGGAGTTACTAGTGATGTTGAGCATCTTAGGTTTATTAGTCACTTACATTTCTCCCAGAGCCTTCAGCCACATCTATTGCCTTAACTCTCCCCTAGGACAGCTTTAGAATTATTGAGGATTATTAAGGAAAATATGAGAAGAGTGTGGTAGGGGGTGGTGTGGGGAAGATGAGAGGCAGGGAAGAAGGTTCTGGAACCCAAACCCCAGCCCTGGCAACCAACTTTTCCCTAGGGTTAGATTCCCTCAACTTCATTCCCACTGTTTTCCCCGAGGCCAAGTGCAGTCTCGTTAGGGGGGGCTCTGTGTTCTCCTAAGATCATTTATTTTCCCAAGGCTCTTCTCAGTCACTTCACCCAGACAGAGAGTAGCTTTAGTGCTGGATCCTGAGCGTCTCTTCAGTGGAACTCCTCTGAGGACAAGTCATAGATGTTCATGGTGACCCTGTCTCATTTAGAAAGTAAAATATTCTCAGGGTGCCTGGGTGGCTCAGTAGATTGAGCGTCTGACTCTTGATCTCAGCTCAAGTCATGATCTCATGGTTGGTGGAGTTGAGCCCTGTCTTCTGTTGGCCTCTTTGCTGATGGCACGGAGCCTGCTTGGGATTCTCTCTCTCCCTCTCCCTCTGCCCCTCCCCTGATCCCTTGTGCTCTCTCTATCAAAATAAATAAATAAACTTCATTTTAAAAAAGTAGGGGTGCCTGGGTGGCTCAATCGGTTAAGCGTCCGACTTCGGCTCAGGTCATGATCTCATGGTTGGTGAGTTCAAGCCCCGCGTCGGGCTCTGTGCTAACAGCCAGCTCAGAGCCTGGAGCTTGCTTCAGATTCTGTGTCTCCCTCTCTCTCTGACCCTCCCCTGCTCACACTGTCTCTCTCTTTCTCAGAAATAACTAAAATATTAAAAAGAAAAAAAACCCAAAAAGTAAAATACTTGTATCTTAATTGGTATGAAGCAAAACATATACCCAAATCCCAGCTTGAAGATTTTTTCCTCCTGTGTGAGAATCACCAAGGCAGAGAGCTGCCTGATTCAACATTCTCAAGAATAGCCAGGCTCCTCCCCTGGGCTGTGCGGGAGCAGATGCTGCCACCAGAGCTTGGAGAGCCCTGCCCATGTCTTTGTCTCCCCTTCCTTAAAGGTTAGTGAAATGCTGGGTCCGTCCCTGAGCGATATGCCCAGTGTTCTTTTATAAGAGTTTGTAACACTTCATCCTTGCTGTCATGTAGGGAAATGATCTTGGTCTAGTAGACACTACCTTGAAAACAATTCCAGTGGTCCCCAAATGCACAGATCAAATTAAGAAGCTGGCCTCTCCTGGTTTGTTAGATCAACTTAAAAACATGCAGCAAGAAGCAAGGAGAAAGGGGTGGGGCAGTTACCATAGTCAGGATAGGGTGCAAGTATGTGGGAAGGCCATCCGCCTGAATCCTGATTATGTGACGTGTCCGTGTCCTGTCTCTCGTGGCCTGCGTCAGCCTTCCTCCATGATGGCTTGGTGCCAAGGCTGAACGGGAGCTCAGCAGGAGGAAGGTGCCTGGAGTCCTCATTCGCTTGTTCTACCAGAGAGATGCAGGGGCCATTGCACTTGGCCGTGCCTGTAATTCTCCAAGCAGCCTGCTGAACCACTGTGGGTTTTACCTGCATTTCTTGGATAGAACATAAAGGATTCGGACCAGGACGTACTGAGTGTCGCAGATGGGCAGCCCACACAAGGATGGTAGCACCATCAACTTAGCGATGACATGACCCATGCCCATGACTTGGTCTTTTCATCATTTTCTATCTGAAAGTAGCACTATTGCTAGGCCATCCTCCCCTCCTCTTCTTCCTGCTCCTCTTCTTCTTCTTCCTGCTCCTCTTCCTCCTCCTCCCCTTCCTCCTCCCCTTCCTCCTCCCCTTCCTCCTCCCCTTCCTCCTCCCCTTCCTCCTCCCCTTCCTCCTCCCCTTCCTCCTCCCCTTCCTCCTCCTCTTCCTCCTCCTCCCCTTCCTCCTCCCCT
>NW_024080634.1:1667004-1887047 GCF_003009895.1 Hyaena hyaena
CTCCCCTTCCTCCTCCTCTTCCTCCTCTTCTTCCTGCTCCTCTTCCTCTTCCTCCTCCTCCCCTTCCTCCTCCTCTTCCTCCTTTTTCTTCCTCCTCCTCTTCCTCCTCTTCTTCTTCCTCCTCCTCCTTCTCAATCACATAACACCTCTTACAAGTTACTGACTTATTATCTATACTTAACATTTCTTATGAATTCTGTCGATGTCTCACAAGCTACTTGCTTACTCATTCTCTGTATTTCACTTTAATTTAATCCCATCCATTTGTTTTCCTGTCCTCTATAATAGAGCATAACATCCTCAAATAATATTACAGGTTCATGTTATGTCTGCTTATGGCCTACACTTCGGATGACAAATTCCCAAGATTACAAAAAAAAAAAAAGCGAATCAGATTTGCCTTATACTTAAGGCATCTAGACATCATCTACACTGAAGTTTCCAGAGGGGTACACAAAACTCCGATTCTCACCAGCCCACCCCCCGCATCGCTGGTGGACCCCAGGGGTTCAGGACTTATTTATATTAGAGTGTGGAGGTGGCATCTGATCAGAAAAGACAAACATGCTGGGAATTGAGTCAGTCCAGACCGATAAGGCCCAGTGCAGAGAAGCAGATGGGATGTGTGGTGTGGTTCCTTTGATGGGAGAGAGAAATCGCATCTTCTGCGTGGTGAAGAATTCAACTTTGTCCAAAGAGAGGTCTGGCCTTTGTCCTCAGCTTCAGGCAGGGATCGCTAAGCCCTTGGGATGTCGTGTCCAGCAGGAGAGTGTTCGTTTGCCTGGAGATTTTGAGCTACAACAACAATGTGATTGGGGGCAGCGGGGCTCTGGGTCACTCAGTATCCTCAGACCCTCAGAGGATATGGAGACTGAGGTCAACCATGTAGGTGGCCACCCAGGGGTCAAGTGAAGGAACCCTGATAAAGACTCTGGACTCCAAGGTTTAGAGAGCTTTCCTGGCAAGCACTACTCTTTGGTAGCAGATTGTCACACATCTCAGCCGGGTGATTGCGGCTCTCCTGATTCCACGAGGGGAGGGCAATTGTAAGCTCTGCAGGTGGAACTTTCCTGAACTCCACCCTGTTCTCTTCCCATGGCTGATTTTTTAAAAGTTTTTTTAATGTTTTATTTATTTTTGAGAGAGAGAGAGACAGCGTGAGCAGGGGAGGGTCAGAGAGAATGGGAGACACAGAATCCAAAGACAGGCTCCAGGCTCTGAGCTAGCTGTCAGCACAAAGCCCGAACCCACGGACCGTGAGATCATGACCTGAGCCGAAGTCGGACGCTTAACCAACTGAGCAACCCAGGTGCCCCTCATGGCTGATTTTAATCTGTGTCCTTTCCCTGCAATAAACTGTAACCCGAAGTATAAAGCTTTCTGTGAGTTCTGAGTCCTTCTAGTGAATTATTGAACCTCAGGTTGGGGACTGCTCCCCACCCACCCCCAAACTTTGCAGTGCTGTTGAAACCCGGAACACTGCATAACTCAAAGTGTTTATTTGCAGGGCCAAGGGATAGACGGGGTAGCTGAGGGTCACCCCGGCTTGGGTTTCCAGGATCCCATAAAACATGGTCTGGAAACGTGTTCATATAAAATGAAAGATTTATAGATGCCGAAGGGGCCTCTTATTTTTCTGATTTAGAATTTCTGGATGTAGTTTGGGGTGTGTGTGTGTGTGTGTGTGTGTGTGTGTGTGCACGCGCGCACATGCAAACATGCACTTGAGGGGAACTCCCCACTCTAATCCTGCAGGAAAACAGGGGCATAAAGCTGCGTGTATCTGGTAGTTGCACTGCACTTAGGTTTGTCATATTCAAACTGCAGGAAATCAAAGACATGGAGAAAATCTTGAAAGGATTTTGGGCAGGGGAGAAGATACCCCTTACCCACAGAGGAAAAAGCATAAAAATGACATTGGATTTCTGTCCAGAGACCAGGCAAGCAAGAAGAGAGTGGAGTGAAATACTTATAGTGTTGAAAGAAAACCCACCAAACAAGAATTCTGTACTCGGCAAGATGATCCTCTGAAAGTGGAAGGAGAAGGGGAAGGGGAAGGAATCAGGAGAAAAGATAAATGAAGGTAAAATAAAATATTGTGTAGTTTTCTTATTCTTGGTTGATCGAACAGATAACAGTTTGTTCCGAGTAATCACAGTGACAAGGTACTGTGTGATCAGAGCTTATGGAGAAGTGAGATGACACTGAAGTGTGAAGGCAGGGGAAGGAGGCGAGGGGAATGCCAGGCTGGGTGGGATCCATACTGCCCACCATGTGGTAGAGGCTTGCTCGAAGGTGGATCTGGATCAGTGCTGAATGTTGATTCCAAACTCGAGGGCAACTAGTAAAAAAATTTTTTTTTTGAAGGCATAAAAGTGATAGGCTAAGAGAGGAGACAAAATGGAATCCTATAAAATGCTCCACTGAAACCAGAGAAGGCAAAAAAGAGTGAAAGACAAAAAAAGAAACAAAAGACAATGAACAGAAAACAGCCAGAGACATGAAAGATGTATTGGTTCAAATATATCACTTATCACTTTCAACATCAATGGTGCATGAATTCAAAGAGAGAGACTGTTGGAGTGGATCAAAACACAACACTCAACTATACGTTGTCTACAACAAACCTACTTGAAATGCATAACTGGATGAAAAGTAAAGGGATGGAGAAACATGTATCATGCTAACACTAACTGAAAGAAAGCGCAAGTAGCTATATTCATTATCAAGGCAGACTTCAGAATGAGAAAAATCACCAGTGGTTTCCAGCAGTTTCAGAGGAGAGAGGGAGGAGGGAGGTAGGCACAGGGGACTTTTAAGGCTATAACACGATTCTCTACTATGCTGTAATGATAGATATGTGACACTATGCATTTGTCAAAACTTACAAAACTACACAATCCAAGGAGCGAACCTTAATGTAAACTGCGGCCTTTAAAGTTGGTAATAGTCACTACTGGCTTGTCAATTGTAACAAATGCACCACATTAATGCAAGGTGTTAATTAATAGTCAGTGGATGACCCTTCATGGGGAAGGCAGAGGTATAAATGTGAACTCTGTACTTTCAGCTCGATTTTTCTTCAATAACCTGATTGGGGCACCTGCGTGGCTCAGTCTGTTAAGCGTCTCACTCTTGGTTTTGGTTCAAGTCATGATCTCACAGTTCATGAGTTCAAGCCCTGACTTGGGCTTCACGTGGGGCCAGCTTGGGATTCTCTCTCTCCCTCTCTCTCTGCCCCTCCCCTGCTCTCTCTCTCTCTCTCAAAATAAATAAACTTAAAAAAAAATAATAATCTAATTCAAAAGAAAAATGGCAGCAACTCTCGATGCAGGCACTTGGCCACCTTCTCCCTGCACCAGCCTGGTCAGAGCCTCTGTTCTCTCTGTAGCTGGAGCCATTGCACCTTGGGTCCTGGCAGCCCTTGGGAGCCCCAGACTGGCTTTGGTTTGTTTCCTTCTTTGGGTAAAGGGACCGGGAGCAAGTTACTCATAACAGAGTCCCAGGGGATAGACAGCGAGGCTCTGAGCCTGGGTCTGCCAGAGCGAGGTGTGGTTTCATGAAATGAAAGGAGGCAATTGAGCTGTAAGAGCACCCTGCCTCCTCCACAGAGACCCGCTTCTGATAAGAACACGCTGGACTGGAGACACTTGCTGGGGCAACCTTGGGACGCAGGAGCTGATGACGGAGGGCCACCCGAGGAAAGGAGCTTGGGTTGCCGTGTCACTGCTGGAGCAGAGTCACCCCCTTCCGGGAACACTTGGATTAAACAGACATTCTGGCTTCACAGAAAACCCAGGGACTTGTAAGATGCTACCGGTATCAATTGATTTCTCCTGAGTTATTAGCATTGGCATCTTGGTCTCTTAGTTAATACCTGTGGGGACACCTTTCGGTCCTGGGTCCCTACAGACCCACAGTGAGCACACACAAGGAGAGAGGGAGCCTCAGAGGAGGAAGATTGTGGGAACTTTGTGGATGGGACCACTTCTAAACAGAAGGAAAATTGTAACCAGGAGAATGAGCCTCATCCGGGGACAGCCCCCGCCCGCTCCACCTGCCCTGACTTGTTCTTGCGCACAGAGAGGGACCTGGCCTGGTCCTGCTTTGACGCCCGAGGTTTGCCGTAGGGCCATGTGGGTCTGCGTGGCCGAGTTTCAGTCTGGGCTCAGCCCTCCCACCTCCCGCAGTGCCTCTGGAAGTGCGATCATGGTCTAGTTCAGAGCAAAGTTAGTGAGAACCGTTTTCTAGAACCTGGCTGGCCTCCCCTCCCCCAGCCCAACTGATCTGCCTGTTTACCGTAGAGACGGAACTCTCCACAGTGTTCTGAGTGGTCAGTTGTGGCCCATGGACGCTGCGCTCAGAGGCGGGGCTGTGCAGCCCGCCACCGGGTCCGCTTCCCAGCTGGTCCTGACGCACCTGTGGGGGCGCTGCTGGTGATTTCTGGAAGCGTGAGACACCCTGCGTGTCCCTGGGCGATCCTCGGATGTACCGCGGCGCTGGTTTTGGCGGTAAAGACACAACACACGTTAGGAGGTGTGAGAGCACCTACCACCTGAGGGAACACTGCCGAGGAAACGCACGGCTTGGCAGCTGAGAAGACGCGTCGAAACTGTGCAGAAAGCTGGGCGCCACGTGGCAGATTCGCGGCCTCCACGGGAAGATGGCCGACGCCATGTGCAAAGGGCTGAAGGGCTGGGGAGAAGCACGTGCCGCTGTCTCCAGGGGACCCTCGTCCATGAGGCTGGTGGCACTGTGCCGACCAAGAGGAAGCTCAAGGAGCTGAGGAAATCCAGTGACGGCAACGGGCACCTGCTGGCCAACATCAAGTCCAACTGCCAGCCTTTCCCAAGTGGCCCTTTTCTCCTGCTGCCCCACCTGCTGCCCATTGAGGCCTGGAAGTGTCGGGTGGTGGGGGGAGGGGTGGGAGGGACCCTGGATCAACAGGCCCCCCCAGGAAGGATGAAATCAAACCGTGCAGGCTCTGGGATCCAAGGTCTTTTACAGATTTGACTCAGCTCACAGTAGAGGGGCCTCGAGAATTGGATAATATAATGATTGTTTTTTGACTTAAGTAAAAGAGTTACTATTACTGTAACCAGCATTGAAATCTGGCCGGGATGCAAACAGTTGCAGCGATAAAGACCATTTCTATATGGCAGGAGAATGTGTGTGTGCCATTTGGAAACGTGTATTAAAGTGTGTATTGAAAATCAGTAGAAGTAACTTAATGTTCACCTGGATTTTTTTTTTTTGTTTACTCTTATTCTTTTTTTTTTTTTTTTTACAAATAGTTTATTGTCAAGTTGGTTTCCATATAACACCCAGTGCTTATCCCCACAAGTGCCCTCCTCCATGCCCACCTCCCCTCTCCCCCTCCACCCCCATCAGCCCTCAGTTTGTTCTCACATTCAAGAGTCTCTCATGGTTTGCCTCCCTCCCTCTCTCCCACTATTTCCCCCCTTCTCCCCATGGTCCTCTGTTAAGTCCCTCCTAATCCTCCTATACGTGCAAACATATGATATTTGTCCTTCTCTGCCTGACTTATTTCGCTCAGCATAACACCCTCAAGGTCCATCCATGTTGCTACACATGGCCAGACTTCATTCTTTCTCATTGCCATGTAGTATTCCATCGTATAGATAAACCACATCTTCTTGATCCATTCGTCCGTTGATGAACACTTAGCCTGTTTCCATGTTTTGGCTATTGAGAGTGCTGCTATGAACATTGTCACCTGGATAAATTTTGATTATTTTTTAAAAAAACAACAAAAATCCTAAACAGCAACACCCCATGGAAACTTGATAATATTTTTATTAGATTATCCCTAAATTCATAGATGAGTTTAGGAAAGTTTAAATTTTGCAACCAATTTTTAGATTTTGGGTTTTTTTTTAACTTTTTCAGTTTAAAATATTGTTATGTAGATGTTTCTAAATTTTATGCAGTTAAAAGTTTTCCCTTAATGGCAAACACACACACACACACACATACACACACACACACACACACGATAAAGGAGTATGAGGCTCTCTTAGATGGTGTGTCAGTAACAGAGGATAGTATAAAAATAAAGTCGCAGATTTATTTTTTTTAATTTAAAGAAAATTCAAGCTCAATCTGTATATACACAGAAGATACTGAACTCACAAACACACAAAAGATCCCAACAAGAACCCCATCATCCCAAATGGCACAGAGGACAGGTGTGCTGAAGGCTGGGTTCTCAAGCTGCGGGCAGGGATGGTGGGAGGAATCAGCCTGGGGAGATGCCCCAGCCCAGCCCCTAGTGACGGTGAGTGTGTGTGCATGTGTGTGTGTGTGAGTGAGAGAGAGAGAGAGAGAGAGAGAGAGAGAGAGAGAGAAGCTGTTTCCACCCCTGGGCCAGGGAAAGCAGTGTCACCTGGGCCCAGGGAGGAGCTGTCATCATGGAGGCAAAGCAGGGAGGGAACCGGAAACTGGAACCGGAAACCGGCCTCACCGCTCCCCTCCTGAGCTCCCACTTCCGGCAGCCACAGACTGGAGCCCGGAAGTCGGAAGTCTCCGAAGTTGGGGGCAGGAGGCCCCAGGGGAGGGGTGGGGAGGCAACACGCAGGCCAGATACGCGGCGGTTGTGAACGCGGGGAAAGACCAGCACCCTTGGGTCTGTTCAGCGGACGGTGTGCCCGCAGGGAGGCCAGTGGACCCAGAGCTCACACCCCGGCCTGGGGCGGGTCCGCGAGGAAAAAGGAAGCAGAAGGCAGCGATGGTAGAAGAGGAGCGGGAGGGAGAGGACAGGAGTGACCGTCGAGAGCTCGAGGCCCGCTTGAAGCGGTGGCTGGGCGGCCTCCCACGTCTTGGGGTGGGGGGGGGGGACCTTCTGGCTGCGGCCTGAGCTGGGCCTGACCCCTGACAGGGCGTCCAGGGCAGCCGCTCCGGAGCCCAGGGTGTTCCGGAGCCTGCGGCCACCCTGGTGCAGAGGTCCCCGCCGCCGTCGAGCCCCCACCCGGACTCAGAGGCTGCGCACAGTCAGGCGGCGGGGGCCCCGGGAGTGGGAGCTTCGTGCCAGCTCCGCCTGTGAAGCCTCTTGCATTTTTGCTGTGTGGGATCACGGCCGCCTCGGGTCTCGTTTTGTGGCTGGAACAGCGTCCTCACTGTCGAGCGGACACAGCCTGGCAATTAGGAGTCTGAATCCTGGCACCATCACGTGCTAGCTGTGCGCCCTTGGCCAGGTCACCTAACCTCTCGGTGCCTCGGTTTCTCATCTGTAAAATTCGAGTGCTAAACCGTAGTCCCTGCCATACACACTTGATGGGACCGATCATGCCATGACCCCGGTGCGGTGCTCGGGACACGTCTGTGCAGAGCGGACCCCACGTGCACGCTTGCCATAGGCAGCGATTTTCCTCTTGACCAGGTGGGGCTGGAGCCTCCGGGTGGTGAGATGAGGCCGGCGTATAGAGGTCCAGCCGGCCGCGGGGAGCGGGGTTTGAGCCTAGCCTGATGGCCGTGTGTGGGCTGCACTAGAGGTGATGGCAGCAGGCACAGGGAAGCTGGTGCGGGTCCCCGAGTCCCCATGATTCCCTGAGCCCTGAGACCCAGGCTTCTCCACTTGCCTTCGCTCAAGCACTGAAGAATGAGGTGGGCGGAGCCTGCAGGTTTGACAGCTTTTAGGGGGCAGAGCTGGGGTGGGCATCAGGTTGGTCACCGGTAGAGACAGAGAGCCACCACCAGCCCAGGTGGGAATGTGAGTGAAGCCAGTTCTCTAAGGACCTCCAAGCTGGGGCACAGTAGGGTGGACACTTGGCATTACTAAGAAATTGTGAGTTCTAGTTTCTGGGCGTGAATATCCCTTTTCCTATGTGCTTATGTGCCTGGAACTTTGCTGCTGCCCCTTGGGTGGCCTGTAACAATTACCCATGGAAGGCTGACCTTTCCCCACTGGGCTGATTTAAAAATAGCACTTTCTTCTCTTCCTTCCACTCAAATGGCTCCATTCCTGAACACTCATCAGGGCAGTGGGCGAGGGAGGCAGACAAACCTCTGGGTCCATACTGTACTGCAAGGGGCCATCAACCCTCAGGAACATTTATATTTTTCAAAATGCTGCCTGATAGGCAAATGAATGTGGAATTTGAAAAGGTTTCAAGCAGTGTTTTTTTTTTTTTTTTTCCTGATTGCAATTCTCTCTTGTTCATCTTCTCTCCCCATCTACCCCTCTGCCCCTGCGACCCCGTGCTGTCTCCCTTTCAGAGGTGTTTCTGCTAGAGGAAGAAGGGAAAGTTATGTAGCAAGAGGAAGAAGGGAAAGAAAACGGTGTAATTAGAATTTCTTTTAAAAAATTGTACTGCCCTTTAATTTCTACCTCCTCAGATACTACTGTTTTTTCAGACCTTTGAGATTTGGGGGGGGGTATTTGGGGGGGTTGTCTGAGCTATTCTGGTCTTCCCTGAAGTTTTTGAGAAGACAATTTTCATTGATACCTAATATACATACCCCGCAGTTTAAATCACAGGAACAAACACTATAAACATACAGTTCAGTGAATCATCACAAATGAACACACTAATGCAACCGCAGCCCAGGTCAAGACATGGAAATTTATCAGGCTCTTAGGCTTCCTCCCAATTGCCACAGTCCTTTCTTTTACCAGGAATTCTAACCTTGTAGGTTGCTATTGAAACATACTAGATTTGGCTTATTTTGAGGCTGGCTTCTGTCCCTTACATTGTGTTTCTGCATGGCAGCTGTGATGCATTCATTCATTGTGTGAGGCTATCACACTTTCTGTCCTCATTCTCTGGCTAATGGATGTTTGGCCTGTCTGGCTTTTGAGCTGTTACTAATAATGCAGCTGCAAGCATCCTTGTTTGTCTCTTTGGATAAATACGTGGACAGGTACAACTTTAAGAGATGCTGTCAAGGTTTTCCAAAGTGGTGTTACACCTTCTACTAGCAAGATATCAAGAATTCCAGCCGTTCCACATCTTTCCCCCTACATGGTATTGTCAGTCTTCTTCACTGTAATTTTTCTGATGGGTGTGTATGGTTTTCCTTAGGGCTTTAATTTGCCTTTCTCTGATTACTAATGAGACTGAACACCTTTTTATTTATTTTCACTTACTTTATTTTCTGATATAATTAAAAATCTCTGGGCTGTGGCCTTAGCAAGTCCTGATCCATAGCAGAGCTATGATTTAAAGAAATGCAAGATCTAAATTCACTTCCAAAAATGTCTCAGGCATCTGTATTATTTGCTATCTCAAATTATCACAAACTTTTATCTTTCTATCTAGATATCTAATTATCTTAATGTTTATTTATTTTTGAAAGAGAGAGAGAGAGAGAGGTAGAGCATTAGTGGGGGAGGGGCAGAGAGAGGGAGACAGAATCCAAAGCAGGCTCCAGGCTCTGAGCTGTCAGCACAGAACCTGGCATGGGGCTCAAGCTCCACAGACTGTGAGATCATGACCTGAGCCAAAGTCGGACACTTAACCGACTGAGCCACCTAGGCGCCCCTCTGTCTACCTATTTAAACTGCTCATTAGGAGATTCTCTTTTATGTGGTCCCTGCTCAAAGTTCTTGACCATTGTTTTCCTTTGAATTGTTTTCTTGCTATTGTTTAATTAGAGAATTTCTTTGTATAGTCTGGTTACACGTCTTTTGCCAGGTGGGTAGGATGCAGATGTCTTACTTCTTTCTACACCTTGCCGTTCTACTCTTTTAATAGTGTCTTCTGATGAATACAAGTTCTCAATTTTGGTGAAATCCAGTAAATAATATTTTCTACTCTAGTCATTGTTTTATGTGTCTTTAAGAAATCTTGGCTTATGCCCCTGTCATTAGGACCTTCTTCTGTTGTATTTCTAGAATTGTTATTGTTTGGTGGTTTACATCTAGAGCTATGGTCGATCTAGAATTGATTTCTGTGTATGATATGAGGTGGCTGGCAAGGGGAATCCTTTTCCATATAGTCAACTGCCTTAGAACCATGTACCAAAAAACCCCTATTCCCCCTGCTCTACAGCACAAATCTTCCGTTGTGTAACAGAAGCAAAGGTGTTCATAGACGTGTGGTTCTGTTCCCGAATGCCCTATTCTTTCCATTGGCCTATTTGTCTTGTCTTTTGCCAATAATGCACTCCCTTAATGGCTGTCACTTTCTAATAAATCTTTGTTTCCAGGTACAGTAAGTGCTCTGTCCCTGTTGTTTATCAGTGTTGTCTTGGCCACGCTTGGACTTTTGAACTTCTGTACACGTTTTACAATCTGCTTATCAGTTTTCACACATCTACATAGATTCTGATTGTGGTTACACTTAATGTGCATGGCATTATATTATATCAGTCCATTTGGGAAAGAACTGCTTTATTGAATCTTCCAATCCATAAGCATAATATATACCTTCATTTATTTAAGCCTGTAGGTTTTTTTTTTTTTAATGTTTTATTTGTTTCTGAGAGAGAGAGAGAGACAGCGTGAGCAGGGGAGGGTCAGAGAGAGAGGGAGACACAGAATCCGAAACAGGCTCCAGGCTCTGAGCTGTCAGCACAGAGCCCAACACGGGGCTCGAACCCACAAATTGTGAGATCATGACCTGAGCTGAGGTCAGAAGCTCAACCAACTGAGCCACCCAGGTGCCCGGAAGCAACACACATTTATTGTCTCATAGTTCTGGAGGCCAGAAGTCCAAACTCGAGGTGTCAGCAGGGCCATGCTCCCTCTGAAGGCTCTTGGGAGAAGTCCTTCCTCGCTCCCTCTGGCCTCTGGCAGCCCTTGTAGAAGCTTAATCCCCACCTCTGCCTCCATGTCCATGTGGCCTCCTTTCTGTAAATCAAATATCCCTCTCCTTTCCCTTACCTTATAATTGGATTTAAGCCCCCCCTCGCCCCCTCCCCCCACCAATTCCAGGATGGTCTCATCTCACGATCCTCAGCTCATTGACACCTGCAAAGACCCTATTTCCAAATAAGGCCTCAGCCATCAGTGCGGAGGGTTAGGACTGGAGCTTATCTTTCTGGCAGATACCATTCAAGCCATTACAGCTTCCAAGCACATACATCTATTTAATCCCTTCCACACCCAAGTGAGGTTCTGCACCCTCCCTTTTCTGCTTTGCAATATATCTTGAAGATTGTTCCATATTAGCCCTTCAGGAGGCCATTTTGAAGGCTGCATAGCTGTCTGCTGGGAACCCATCCTTTATTGCTGGACATCTGGAGAGACCAGGGCTTTAGAGCCCATTCCCTGGGCTTCTAGCAAGTGACCCTCCCGGGGCAGGTGGTTTCAGTCTGTGGCCTCAGGCTCCTCTGGACGATGGGCAGTTGAGCGAAGGTCACTGCCTGCCTTCCAGCTGTCGGGTGGCAGCGTCCATGAGTCCCTAGTCCCTCCTCTCGTGTGCTCTCAAGTGGAGGTCCGAGGGGGAGGGAGAGTGTGGTTTTACATCCCCTGCTTCCTGCCCAGACACAGAATGAAGGTGGTTTGCACATGTGGGAGGAGAAGGATCCCGACTCAGGCGGAGGAAGCTTCCTGAATGAAATCCAGATGGCTGAACGCTCATGCTCCATCCCCCACGTCAAAGCCAGGGGCTTGGACTGTGGGGTGGAGGGCAGCTGCCAGCGCTGGATGGCCCCTGCTGGCTGCCTTGCCCCCTCTTCCGAGCACCCACAGGACCGTCTCGGCCTCCAGAGGGTCCAGGCCATTTTTCAACATCTTACCTTTGTTTCACCATCCTTTTTTGGCTAACTCCGCGATTTATGAAGGCTTGGGTTTCTAAAACAAAAAAAAACAGGTGCTTGACATCTCAGTCCTGTGAATGCTTTTCTAGAACTCCCTCCGAGCCGACGGTCTCAGATAGCACCCGGCTGCCGTGAGCAGTGTGGCGCTGATGGCTCTGAGGGGCTCAGAGGCCCTGCTGCAAAAATCACGTGTCATAATATTATTCTTCAGCACAGATTAATTATAGTAATTTTTCTCAGCTCACAGCAGCTAGAAAATTCCCTGTGACATGCAAGGATCCAGGTTGCTGGGATCTGGATGCATCTTGTGTTTAAAGTCTTCCCACTTAGCTCAAATTGCCCGGCCTCTGGTGGGAGGCTACTGTCCTTACTCCTTTAGGTCACCTTGGTCTGGGGGTTGCAGAAGCCTGTCACCACACTGTAAGGCAGTCTGCCTTCACTCATGGCAGAGCTAGTGAATTTCAGAGCTTTCACGGGGGAATCTGCGGGCATAGGATGTGGTGACCTATGTCCAAAATGTCTTCCTCAACCTGTCCTTCTCACCTGGATACTCTCCCTGTTTAATTGCAAGAGCAACGTTTTCAGATGCCAGAACCAACACGGGAGGTTTGGGGGTCTTCATGGCAGAGCAGAGATGGAGGGCTCGGGGTTAGGTGAGGCTGATCTTCTGGCTCTGGCTCTGCCGCATGAGTTCTTGATCTTGGGCTCTACCTTCACAGACACTAAGCCTCAGTTTACCCATTTCTGTATTTGACCAAGTGCCGGGGTGACCGAGAGGAATCGGGCACAACCCAAGCCCTCAAGGGGCTTATAGTCTAAGATAGGAGACAAACATGAAAACACGGGTTTAAAGGTACCTCAGGGGCTTTGGCTGAAGTCGGTGGCAGTGGCTATGGGGACACACGGGAGGAAGAGCTCACATGTCTCCGTGGGGGAGAGATGGACAGGACAGGCTGCACTGAGTGTTGAAGGGTGAGTGGGCATTTGCCCACTGGGCAGGGGAGAAGGGCTTCCTGGGGGGAACAGAGATGGAAACACCCACCAAACTTGGGAAACCAAAGGTGGCTTAGTGTGGCAAGAGCATGGGGAGCGCAAGGTGCTATGGGGAGGAAGGAGGGCTGAGTCAGGGAGGACTTGTGCACTCTTCAAGGGAGACCGTGCTTTCCTCCCAGATCCCTAGGTCTCAACCAGGGGCAATTTTGCAATATCAGAACACAGTTTTGATTGTCACCTCAGGGAGATAGGGATGCTACTGACATTTAATAGGTAGGGGCCATGGCTGCTGCTGCTGAACGTACAGGATAGCTCCCCCCTGCACCAGAGAATGATCCAGCCTCAAATATCAATAGTCCAAGGTTGAGAAATCTGACTCCCATGGTAAATGGACCCGTTGGAGATTTTAAGCTGGAGAGTGGCTCCTACAAGCTTCTTTCTTACGAAGATTGCTGCAGAAGCCCCATATCAGGCAGATCTAAGTGGGGAATATGAGGAAGGAAGATTGTTTCGGAAAGAGATGTGATGTCTTAAAGCCAGGAATTGACAAACTATGGCCCGTGGTCCAAATGTGGCTTGCTATCTGTTTTTGTAAGGCGTGTAAGCTAAGCATGGATTTTACATCTTTAAATGGTTGGAAAAATATATATATCATGACATGTAAAAATAATATAAAATTCAAATTTCAGAGGCCATGAATAGTGCATGGAAACAGAGCCACATTCACTTATTTAGGTACTATGTAGACTTCAAGCTACAATGAGGGAGTTAACTGATGACAGGACTGCTTAGCCTACAAACCCTACAATGGTTGTTATTTGGCCTTTGATAGTTTGTCAACTCTTGACTTGAGCCAAGGCAATAAGGTACGTGCGGGTGGCAGAAAGATATGGGCCCAGGAATGATGGGCAAGTTTGTAATGAATGGGGTTGGCTACCAGCTGAATATGGGGTGAAGAAAAGAGATCATTTTCTAGCTTAGGAGTTCTGGTAAGAGAGAAAAAGGATCCAAAATAAGACAGTGAAGTAACCGTGAGACATCATGGTTGGACACACAGGACTGGGGCTTAAGAAAAATGTAGGAAGATTCACAAATCTTCAGCCTGTGGAGCATTGGTGGAGCCAGGACAGCAGGTGAAATGTCTTAGGACAATGGCCATCGGATCTCCTGAAAGCTTTGGCCCTCTTACCAGAAAAATCATACATTCACAAAATCTTCATGTGGGTCCTGGTTCCAGAATCCTGGATATCATAAAGCCCTGGACTCAAGATTAAGAACCTCTGGCCTGCCCTTGAGAACAAAAGAGGGTCAAGCCTCGGCCTGTGGGGGCACAGCAACATTCAAGGTGTGGGCAGACATAAAGGAGCCCACTAAGGAGGCCGGTCAGAGCAATGGGAAGAGAACCAAGATGCTTGAGAATTAAGCCAAGGTGGGAAGATTAGGAGGAACTTAACTGAGGACTCTTGAATGCTGCGAACAAACTGAGGACTCATGGGTGTGTGGGGGAGGGGGGAGATGGGCATGGAGGAGGGCACTTGTGGGGATGAGCACTGGATGTTATATGGAAACCAACTTGACAATAAACTATTTGTAAAAAAAGAAAAAAAGAATTAAGTCAAGGTGGAGAATGTCCCAGAAAGAATAGATTGAAGGATCAAAGAGTTCTGTGCTTATAGAGAAGTTTGGGGATGTGACTGAAGAGCATCTACCGTGCGTTTGGCGGTGATGGTCATGGGTGTGCTCTGTCTGGACCTCTCACAGGGAAGTGGAGCTGGAGGCAACGCTGGAGCATGCGGGAGAGTAGACAGTGAATGCAGGCCCTCCTGAAGGGGGCTTGGGTGAGAAAAGAGGAAAGTTATGGCAGTGACCAGTTCACGTGTGGTGCTGGTACTCTTTTATAAACCTCAGACAGACTTGAGTTTTATATTTTGGCAATGAACCAGCAGATAAGGAACGGTGGCGAATACCCAATGGAGCAGGGATGGCTGAGGAGCAAGATCCTGATCCTGTAGGAGGCGGTGCAGGTGGGGGATGGCTAAGGGGGTCGGGAGAGCTCACTGCTGACCCTCCAGGTTCCCACACTGCCCTCTACCCACCGGGCAACCCCTCACCCGCCCACCACGGCTTGAGTGACTTCGGTCGAAAGTCTGTGTCCTCCCCAGGCCCTTCCTGCCAACCTGTGATAAATGCTGATTTGGTTGGGAAAGTTTTTGGAACGTATGTCAAAATACATAGCCTAACTTGAACCTCACCAAAGAAGTCTGGAGCTTAAACAGTATTTGAGTTTATGGGTGCCATCAGCAGCTTTTAAGGAAACAATAAGTAGATGTTGATATTTTAATGGCATTATCTTATTGAGTGGCCTGTGTAAAAGTAGTCATTCTAACATGTTGAAACTGATCAGATACACACTGTATCAAAGGAGAAGTGCCAATCAGTAGTAAAATATATAACGAACCATCTTTTCACAGGTGTTGTTGAGTTTGAGAATTCCTGTCTAGGGAAATCAAAATTATACTAGCCATCGATTGGTGTACATTTCCAGAAAAATTTGTTAAAATATTTGTATAAGTGCCCAGTGTGGGAGACTGTACCTTGGGTGGCCCCCAATGAATCCTTGAGTCTGGGCTGGCCCTGGCCTGCTTTCACCAATAATGGATAGAAGAAGTGACATTGTGCTAGTTAAGGACTAGTTTTTAAAAAGACCCATCAACCTCTGCTGTTGTACTCTGGGAAAACCACCTGCCGCTCTGAGATGACCATGCCAGGAGGAAACCCAAGCTAAGTCACTGTGTGTAGAAGCCACATGGAGGAGAATCCATGGAGGAGAATACCTCCCTCAGTAATGAGAGCTGAGGCCTCGGACATATGAGCCAACTTGACTTGTTTCAGCCAGCCCTAGCTGGTCAAGCTACCAGTGGACACCATGCAGAGCAGAGACAAGCCCTCCCCACCAAATGCCCTCCATATCGCAACACCTTGAGCAAATAACAAGACAGTGGCTATAGTAAGTCCCTAGATTTGGGGTATGTTGTTTTGCAGCAATAGATATCAGAGACACCGTGCATTTAAAACATACAGAATGGAAGAAAGGCAGGCATATGAATAAGCATTTGCAAAGCATCAGTCAATACAGCCAGATCAGCTGGTTAGCCTTGGTGGGGAGGAGAGGGATAAAGTTAGAGCCTTCACTTCAAACTAGATGATGATTAATCCCAAACAATATTTGTACGACACTCTGCAAGGTGTTATAAGACACGTCAGTACGATTGTATATTCATCAGCTTTTGGTCTCCTTTGCCAGGTGTAGGGGTGGGAAGGGGACAGAAGCATAAATAATGTATGTTCCTTGTATAAAAATCCTGAAGTCTGGATAAGCAAAGAGGGAGAAAATGAAAAGTACCCAGCATTCCATCACAGAGATAACCACTGTTGGCATTTCTGTTCATAGTCCCCTGGGGTCTTCCGATGTATGCTAATAATCAGAAAAAGTAAGCTCATACTGTGCAATTGTTACAGATCTTGTTTTACTCTACACTGTATCACGGACGTCTTTTCCTGTGGGTCGATAATGTATGTGTGAGGGCCTCGTAATATTGCATCAAACGGGTGTTCCGTAATTTGTGTAGCAAATGTCTGATTGCTGGACATTTGAGGCTGTTCCTGGCATTTCATTTCCACTGAGCATCTGAGTAACTAGGCCTTTGTGCATGTATATATACTTATTCCCTTAGGATAAATGCTGCAGAGTGGAATTGCTAAATCGACAAGTTTGCATATAGTGAAGGATTTTTGGTATGGAATTTCAAATTATGGTGAAGACAGAGACCAAAACTGTCCACCTGCCTTGGGGTGTCAGAGAAGCAGTCTCCCCGCATAGATGCTCTCCCAAACGAGAGGTGATCTCACTCTTTTTTAGTTTGCAAGAAGGCGCTACTCTTTGAAAACTGTTACCAACATTTGCCTTAAGGGCAATATTACATTCCAGCTCCAAATAGCCAAACACCAAGTTGGGGGTGGGGGTGGACAGGGCCAGCTAGCAAATATTTTAGGCATTGTGGTCCAAGAGGTAAAATACAGGATACTGTGTAGGTACTTATATAATCATTTAAAATATAAGAGCTAGGGGCACCTGGGTGGCTCAGTCGGTTATGCATCTGGCTTTGGCTCAGGTCATGATCTTGCGGTTTATGAGTTCAAGCCCAGCGTCGGGCTCTGTGCTGATGGCTCGGAGCCCAGAGCCTGCTTCAGATTTTGTGACTCCATCTCTCTCTGCCCCTCCTCTGCTCATGCTCTCTCTCTCTCTCTCAAAAATAAATAAACATTAGAAATTTTTAAAAATATGTAAGAACTGTTCTTCGCTCTAGTTACACTGACACAGGTGGTGGGTTGGACTTGGCCTGCGGGCATAGGTGCCGAGGGCTACTCTACCTGTCCCTCCCCCCGCCTGAGGCCACATTATCTGACCCTTTCTCAGCAGTCAGGGTGACAGGTCACATGGGGTAACTCTCAGGGGAGAACTTGGCACCAAAGTCCTGTGTGGAAGAATTTACTAGAATCCCAAGTTAGCAGCATTTTGTGTGGTCTGTTAAAATACCCCAGCATTGGGGTGCCTGGGTGGCTCAGTCAGTTAAGCGTCTGACTTCGGCTCCGGTCATGATCTCACAGTTTGTGGGTTCGAGCCCCGCATCCAGCTCTGTGCTGACAGCTAGCTCAGAGCCTGGAGCCTGTTTCAGATTCTGTGTCTCCTTCTCTCTCTGATCCTCCCCTGCTCATGCTGTCTCTCTCTCTCTCTCAGAAATAAATAAAAAAACATTTTAAAAAATAAAATAATAAAATAAAATACCCCAGCATGGCCCCAGCATCCTGGCCAGCCATGGCCATGCAAGTGTGTCATCGGGATTACAAGGCGGCCAGCTGGTGGGGCCTGGGAAGTCACCTAGGGAGCTAGGAGACAGGCTTCATTCTCACTGCGTATTTTATAACATGAAGGTGGGTTTTTTTTTTTTTCTGATCATAGAGGTATTACATACTTGTAAAAAAAAGTACAAAAAACTATTAATTATTATACCCACCTTTCAGAGATTGCCTTTATTGACATTTTGGTTAATTTCCTTGTAGTTTTGTGTGTGTGTGTGTGTGTGTGTGTGTTGGAGAGAGACAGAGAGACCGACAGAGGAAAGAGAAAGAAAATGAGAGAGAGCAAGAAATAGCAAGAGACAGAGAGAGATGGAGAGGGAGAACGAGAAAGAGAGATCCTCCAAAACCAGAATGATTTGACTACCAAATAGCATTGTTTTATTCACCAAGCGCTGAGTGATGAGCCTCGCTGGTTGGTTGATCCCACCCGACATGGATATGCCTTTTTCTAATGAATTCCCACCTTACAGACATCTGGGCGTCTCCAGCTTCCCAGTGCTTGAAGTCATGCTCCAGTGAGAATCTTTAAGTATAAATCTTCCCCTGTGTCTTCATGGCTTGTACCAGTTCCTTAAAAGAGAATCCACAATAAGAACTTGCCCTCAAAGAGCTGGAGTTTGTGAGTCTCCTAGAGTTTGTGAGCAAAGAGTGCTGCTTTGCTCTCCCAGAAAAATTGCACCAATTTACGACAGCACACTTGGTTGATCATAATCGTACCCTCAGAACGCTCTAATTTTCCAAATATTTGCTAATTTTGATAGGTAAATGGTATTTTATTGTGGGCTTACATGATATTTATTTGATTCCCAGCTGTTTTTGCCGCTTTCCTATCTGTGTGTCTTCGGTGAAATTTGTAGTTGCATTCCCTGCCCGTCTATTTTTTTTCATTTCCTTATTGTTTTATAAGAGCTCTTTAAATATGAATAATATTAACCCTATTTTATATCAGGGGTAATATATTGTGTGTGTTGCCAGTGTTTTCTGATTTGCTCTTTAATTTTCTTTAGGTGTCTTTTTTTTTTTTTTTTTTTTTTTATGTGGACAAGTGTGTATTTTTCTGTTTTCAAATCTGGCAAGCCTTTTTGTCGTGACTCCTTCCCTGGCTTTCATGTTCGGGAGGCTCATCTCTGGGTTCGTCTAACCCACCGCACCTTTGAAGTTTCTTTCCTAATGGCCCCATGTTTTATATTTAATTCTTTAAGCCATCTGGAATTAATTTTAGTCTAGGTTGAAATGAAGGCTCTAACTTCATCCCCCTTTCCCCCTCCCCAAAGCTAACCATCTGATCTGGCTTTACACATTAATCCTTTCCAAACATTTATCATGCATGACTTTCTCCCACTCTGCAATATGGGGGTGGGGGATGCGGGGGGAGGGCAGAGGGAGAGAGGGGTGGAGAGTCTCTGAGCCACACTCCAAAGTTGCCGGCAAGTCCTGGGGGGGGGGGGGACTTTTGTCCCCAGTGGCCTGTGGTCCTCTGCGATGTATTGAAAATCCCCGTGCGCAGTACTGTGGTCCTCAGCGAGGGTCAACGAGCCATGGACAAGGGGCTCTGACGCACCCCAGCTTACCCTGAATCATCAGCCTGAGTGCGGGGGAGGGGCAGGCGTGTTCACGTCGCGCCTTCACATGGGTGCCGGTGTGCTTTGCTGAGGACCCGCACAGACTGTCCAGGGGAAGATTCCCCCTCCGGATCCCTCTCCTATATGTGCATTCAGGTACCTCATTAGCCAGGAATTTTCAGAGTTTTGTCGCCGTCTCCTGGACACCTGGCCCTGGGCCACGCCATGGGCTCTTGTGAGCTCTCCTTGCTGGTTTCCGCTCTGCCCCGTTATGTGTCTAAATATTTACCGTGTGGACAATGTGGGCTCTCAGCCAAGACGCTCACCACCCCTTCCTGCCCTCTAAGAACTCATAGTCTAAACAGCATGTGGCCAACAGATGCTTCCCTACTACCTGGGCCAGAGGAGGACCCTCAGGGTCTCCGCTGGGGACTGTGACCCTGCACCACCCCCCTCCCCCCACCCATTTACTCCACAGCCTTTTCCAAAGCGCCTACAATGTACCTGGACTGGCTTTGGAGACAGGAACTCTGACATTTTCAATATATATTTACATGTATTTACATGTACATGTATACATATTTTTATAATTACAAACCTGCTTTCTCAATTCTGAGGAGGTCTTTCCTGGCTGGGTTTCTGCTGCCATTGCCACGTTAAGGAAGCACTTGCTCAAGTTCACCTGCAGGAAGGAGCAGCCCTGGGAGTCAACCCAGGGTTAACCTGTTCTCCCTGCTGCCTCCGTTTCCCCTCGCAGGTTCCTGGCCCCGGATCATCATGGGTTAGTGCATCACGACTCATCATTTCCCTCGTTGACTTCACCCCCAAGCATACCCATGCCCCATGCGCCATACATCAGCCCTTTCTCGTCCCGTCAGGGCTTCTCTTTCCTTTCTGTTCTCTTGCTTCCGGTTTGTACCTGCCAACATGTCTGCCTATCCCAGCCTCCGCCCCACCCTCAGATAGCTCCTATGCATGTCGAATCTCCATCTGCAAAATGATGACTTTCGTATAAGATGCTTTTGGCCCTTAGAACCCAAGGGGTGCAGCCATATTACATATAAAATTGGGGGATATAATCTTTGTCTTAAAGCTGCATCAGCGTACAGAGACGCCAGGGTAGAGAGGTCATTCGTGCCAAGATTTGCACATGAGTATTAGAATAAGCCTGGAGGGACTTTCTTCTATTTCTCCCTTAGTTTCCTCCCCCAGAATAATTATTGCTGACGTTTTCAGTGAATGATTGGTTTTTCTTTTTTCACCAAAGACCTTTCCTTGTCTTTTGCAGACAGTTTTCCTGCAAGAATGTTTGAGGAAAGTTTTGGTGTTTCTATTGCTTGGTGGTACGTCTGCATTTCCAAGGTCATGTGGAAGGTCACTTGTGGATTGTTCCTGTCCCTGAAGTGTGTGCAGAGGGAAACACACGTGAGCTCATTTTTTAAAGTTTATTTCTTAATTTTGAGAGAAAGAGAGAGAGCAAGTGTGCCGCGAGTGGGGGAGGGGCAGAGAAAGAGGGAGAGAGAATCCCAAGCCGGCTCCACACCATCAGCAAGGAGCCCGATGTGGGGCTCAAACTCACTCATGAGATCATGACCTGAGCCTGACGGTCGTTTAACCCACAGAGCCCCCCAGGCGCCCCCATGAGCTCATTTTGGAAGCATTTTCTTTCCCATTGAGCCCAGACGCCATCGCCATCATTCAGGGCTGTGTGTGCCTACCTCTCTGCTCCTCTTCCTCCCCTGACGCTGCCAGAGGAGCACAGCCCCGAGGCCACCTGAAAGGAAGAATAATGACAGTCACACTGTGATGTCAGCTGCCGTCCAGGTCCCTAGGGTACCAGCACCCTGCTTGGTGCTTTATGCGGATCTTCTCATTTAAACATCACAGCAGCCGCGTGAGGCAGCAACTCCTTTTGTCGTACCCATTTTACAGGCTGGGAAATCGAGGATCGGAGAAATTAACAGCTCAGTCATCCAGCAGGTCGAGCTGGGGTTTGCACCAGGCTTTCTGCTCTAAGCCCCCACCCCCAGGCCGTGGAGCTCTTCCACTTCTCACACTGAGGCTTGGTGTACGGGGTCATTGTAGGGTGTCCCGCAGCCTGCCTTCCATCCGTCAGGTGCCCCAAGCTGTTTTCGTAATGGTTGCTCATGCCGGGATTTATGTCTCCTTATTGTATGGTGGCCGCAAGCCCTCTGTGACTTGATGTCCACCTGCGGACACGGACTCTGTTTCCACAGTAGTGCTGAGCTGAGAGCAGTCCTTTCAGAGGGATAGAGACCTCATTTCTTCACATGTGAGTTCATCCACTTCTGACATGGCCGCGCTCTCCCTTCATCTTTTTAATTAAAGATTTTTTTTTAAGTTTGATTTACTTTTGAGAGAGAGACAGAATACTAGTGGCGGAGGGGCAGAGAGAGAGGGAGACACAGAATCCAAAGCAGGCTCCAGACTCTGAGCTGTCAGCACAGAGCCCGACGCGGGGCCCAAACCCATGAGCTGTGAGATCATGACCTGAGCTGAAGTCAGAAGCTTAACCGACTGAGCCCCGCGGGCCCCAACTATGGTGTGGTTACATGTGCCTGTAAGTGGAATCTCCAGGAGATCTTGTTAAAAATGTAGATTCCTGGGCTTACCCCCCTCCCCCCCGAACAGATATAACATTTATGCTGTGCTAACAGCTGCTCTAAGCACTTTGCTTGTGCAAACTCATGCAGACCTCACAGCCCATTGAACCAGGTGCTGCTATTTGTTCCCACCTTACATATAGGGAAACGCACAGAGAAGGTGGGCACCTTGGCTGGGTCACACAGTTCATAAGTGGCAGAGCTGGGATCTGAGCGTAGGTTACTCAGCTCCAGGACCCTCTGCTCAAAACCCACCATCTTAGAGAAGCTTGCCCACTCTCAGGAACGGACAGTCCACTTTCAGTCTACTGGGCTAATCAGTGCTCAAATGCAAGTCCGAGCTTAAAGAAGATCTCACTAATCTACAATATTCATATTGATTCAACAATCATACTCCATGATATTTACCCAAAGGAACTGAAAACTTATGTCCACACAAAAATATACACATGCGTGTTTACGGCTGCTTTATATCTAACTGCCCAAACTGGGAAGGACCCACGCTATCCTTCAGCAGGTGAATGCATAAATACACTGTGGTCCATCCAGACAATGGAATATCTTTCAGCGCTAAAAGGGAATAAGCTATCAAGCCATGAAAACACACGGAGGAAACTTAAATGCATACTACTAGGTGAAAGAAGCCAATCTGAAAAGGCTACATACTGTCTGATTCCAACTATACTATATGACCTTCAGGAAAAGGCAAATCTATGGAGACTGGCAAAGGATCAGTGGGTGTCAGGGGTTAGGGGGAAGACAGGGAGGAACACATGAAGCACAGAGGAATTTCAGCACAGTGGGACCACTCTGTGTGATATTATCGTGGTGGATGCATGTCCTTACACACCTGTCCAAACCCACAAAATGTACGACACCAGGAGAGATCCCTAAGGTGGACCGTAGACTTTGGGTGATTAGGATGTGTCAATGTGGCTTTATGGATTATAACAAATGTACCCCTCCTCTTTTTTTAAATGTTTATTTCTTTTAGACCAAGAGAGAGAGCATGAGTAGGGGAGGTGCAGAGGAAGAGGGGGAGACAGAGGATCCATAGCAGGCTCCACTTTGACAGCAGAGAGCCCGGTGTGGGGCTCAAACCCATGAACTGTGAGGTCATGACCCAAGCCAAAGTCAGATGCTCAACCAACTGAGCCACCCAGGTGCCCTATAAACATACCCTTCTATGGGCATGCTGATGATGGAGGAGACTGGGGAGGGGGAGGGCAGAGGGTATATAAAAAAATCTCTGTATGTTTTTTTTTCACTCATTTTTGCTGCACTTTTCCTTGGTACTTATAAACACTCACCGTAATGAAAGTGCTCATTTTGAGACCAGAGCACCAGCTGTGAGGAGGCCAGATGAGAGGGAAAATCCCTTGGGTTTGCAAAAGGCCCCTATTTGCTGAACCCGGGATTCTTATTAGTGAGGTAACCTCTGTCTTGACCGGCTTAAACAGACTCTATCTGGCAGCAGATGTGGGTGTCTGTTTTTTTCTTTGAAGTCAGCTTTTGCCATAAACTATAGAATTATATTACTTAACAACTGTTCTTTCCCTACAATCCTACCTTGGCGAAGTAGGTTAAGTCAATTAAGAAACATCCTCTGAAGTTAGTTTTATGTGTCAGCTTGGCTAGGCTACAGCACCCTGTTATCTAATCAAACACTCATCTAGGGGTTGGTGTGCTGATATTTTGTAGGAGTGGTTAACATCTGCAGTCAGTTGACTTTAAGCAAAGGAGATTATCCTTGACAAAGTGAATGGGCCCCCATTCAACGAGCTGAAAGGCTGTTAGGAGCAAAGAATTGATATTTCCCAGAGAAGAAGAAATTCTGCTTCAAGACTGTAGCATTAACTCCTGCCTGAATATCTAGCCTTTCAGCCTAATCTACAAATTTTGGACTTGACCACCCCTGTAATTGCATGAGTGTATTCCTCTAAATAAAATCTCTTTAGATAGATAGCATCTATGTATGTATGCATGCATGTATGTACCTATCTATCATTATCTCTTTCCTAAGGAGATCTATCTGTCTATCTATCTATCTATCATTTATGTATCCATCCATCTGTGTGTATATCCTTTTGGTTTTACTTCCTTGAAGAACCCTGACTGACACACATCCCAAAGAACCCAGGAAGCCACATAGATGACAACTGCTCTGTAACACATGAATGATATGTATGTTGTCAAATGTCACCTGCAAGCCCCCCTCCAGTGCCCAGCACCCTGGCCACAGGAGAGCTGTGGAGGCAGAACGGTGAGCTGGGGATAGGCAGTCACCTTGGTGCTTCTCCAGCTTTGTTCCGCAGCAGTGTCACCATGGCCGGTGGGGGGGGGGGGGAGGCGGGGAGGGAGGGTTTGTTAAAAATGCAGATTCTCAAGAGTCTCACCTCCCCAAATTCTGAGTCTGTGTGTCTGGGTCCAGAACTCTGCATTTTCACCATCCCACACAGTGATTCTGCTGCACGGGACCCTTTGAGAAATAGAGTTTGCCAGGATGGCCTCCAAGCCTCCAGATCAGACCAGAGTCCTTTCTCCACCCCCAGCCAGCACTTTTACCATCTGTCCCTCAAGTGCTGAATCTGGGAGCAGTGCATCCAGTTTTAACCTCCTGGGTCTCTTGATAAGATCAGTGGCCCAGCTGAGCCAGGCCTGCTGAAATGCCCATGCTTAGTATTGAGAAAGATACACATGAGGCCTTGTGGCTTCCATGGTGTGGTAGTTAAGGTCATAGACTCTTAGATCAACCTGCCCAGGGTTCGAATTCCATCTTAGTCTTCTACCAATTGCTCTTTTGTTCCCCCTTTCACTGGCTTACAATTGCATGTCACGCAGTTTCTTTTCTTCTGCAAATATGGTATCGACATACAGAAGACTTGCTTGACTTGCCAGTCCAGTAGTGGGTCTGGTCCTCCCCCCCAACACCCCAAAATTCAAAGTTTAAGCAGCAAAATATGAATGTCTTGGTCTTAATATTCTGGTGGCTTCACAATTTGATACTGATCTACAGACTCATTTTACGAAGCCAAATACAAGTAAGATAGAAAAGAAGCCAAGACTTACCCCCAGGTACTGACCAGGAGCTTTGGAGGCCCCCCTGACCAGCCTCACCAGGCCGCACTTGCCTGTATTTCAGAATGATGATTGGGGCTGACCTAACATTTCATGCAGCTTTATTAAAGTCTTTACCAGGAAGAAAGTGGTCAGGATACTGGGTGGGTTACTGGGGGCAGAGGGAGGAGGAGAGAGGAGAGATGATGGTGGTCATAAAACATGAGGATAAGGAGGGACAGGCCCTTTCCTGCAGAGTCTGTTCAGTTGATGCAGATCTCCCCACCCCCCGGATGGCGTTCTGGGATCCACTTTTCCCTTAACCTTCCAGCCCTTTCTCACTTGCCCTCACTCTTTACCTCTGGCCTCTCTTAGAAATGGGCCTGGAAAACATCTGGGAAAACAGTACTGGGCTGCCCTGGCCCACGAAAGGGTCTCATAGAGTCTGTTTAGTTTCTAAACTCTGATTTTTATCTCATTGATAAAACCCATATGGAGAGAGAAGGGAGGGGAGAGTAAGGGCTGGGGAACAAAATTGGGGCTGCTGCTCCAGTATGTCTCTGTCTGGCACCTGTGGCGTCTCTCTTGGGCTGGGGCTTTGCTTTGCCCTTGTGTTACTTACAGGACCTCATCAGAGCAGCCTGTCTGCTTATCTCTCAGCAACTCATGGAAGTGTTTACTGAAGGAGGAAAGACTCAAGGTTTCCGCTCCAGTATCAGGATTACTACCAATGTCATTATCAAAGTTCATCCAGTCCCATCAACTGGAGGAGCCATGGCTGTATGTAACCTGGGCTGGGCTCTGAAGGCCTGGTCCAGATCTCTGCCATTAGCTAGTGTGACCTTGGGTGAATTCACGAACCTCTCTATAACTCAGTTTTCTCGTCCAGGAAGTAGAGCCAACATCTCATGGATTGCTTATAAGGACTGGGCACATAGCAAGGGCTCAAAAGGTCTTAGGTGTTCGGTGCTGGTCTATGACCCTGAACAAGTACCACATTCCCTTTGCTGGTATCGCCCTCCCCTACCTTATAGGCTTGTTGGAGAACTGATTGAGATAAGATTTGTGAAGACACCTTGCAAACACATTTGAACTCCACACTAATGCAAAGGTCGTGATCATTACCTGCCAAAGCCACACCACGCTACTGTTCATCTTTGCCTTCCTGTCTGGAATATGCTCCCTCTTCACCATTTTCTGCCAAGCAAATTCTTACTCAACTAAACTTCACTGCCTCCAAGAAACTCTCTCCAGTCTCTTTAGCTCTTTGGTTATTTCTCTTACTGAATACATGGAATTCTAGTTACAGGTTTCCAACTTGACTTTACCACTAGAACCCAAGCTCTTCTAAGGACAGGAACTGTGTCTTATTCTTTTGTAAATCCAAAAGACTAGCAGAATATTTTGCACAAAGTAAGGACACAGTAAATTAATGGGTGGATGGATGGATGGTTGGGTGGGCTAATAGATGGATTGATGGGCTAATAGGTGGATAGATGGACAGATGGATGGGTGGATGGATGGATGTACAGATGGATGAACAGATTTTGTAGACATGTCTCAAGAATGATCAACATTTGATGTCTGCTCTCTGAGCTATCTCTGAATATGGTGCTAAAATGAGTTCCTTGTCTTCAGCTAACATTAATCAATGATGAGCATAATAAACATAGGAGGATTGATGGACTTTCATCAACAGGTTAGTTCACTCAGCTCCACATCTAGCATATGGTCTTGGGAAATTTCAGCCTACATTTGGTCTTCCTCAAGGGAGTCTACCTACAACAGGCTGGATGCTTGTCCCCATTGGGGTCACAGTATCTACTGTTCTGCTTTTCCAGCTTCCAAGGAAGATCTGCCATTGCAAACCCAACCAAGTGCATCACAGCCTTATGGCCAGAATGGGTTTCTTGGCATCCTTTATGAATCTCTCAGTCTGCAGGAGGAAACCATTCCCTCTTGTTAAGACAAAACATGGTATTTAACAAAGATCGCTAGGCGAGAAACCAGGACAGCGGCTCTTGGCCTGGTTTGCCACTAATTTGCTCTGGGATTTGGGGCCAGTCACGTCACCTCACTAGACCTCAGCCTCTTTGTGAGAAAAATGGGGACTGTATGAACCTCAAGCTGCATAGGGTGTGAGTTTACTTTCTGCAGGGCCGTGGCCTCCAGAGGGATACAAAATGCCCACACCGGGCCCTCAGTCTTACTCCTTGCAACGTCAGGGACCCTCCCACTCCTCCTTGCCTGCTGTCTGCCTGAGAACTGCCCACGGTGGGGGAGCACAGCTGAGGTGGAAGCGGCTCAGGACAGTGCCTTGGCTCCACCGTCTATCAGCTCAGTGACCATGGGCAAGTTCTTCCACCTTCTGCACCTCAGTGCCCTCATGTGGAAGATGGGATGATGAAAGGACCTACCTCCAGAGCAGTTAGAGGATGACAAAGGGCATAACACGCAGGAAATGGCCATCGAGGAGCCTGATGCAGAGCAAGTGCTGGAAAGACGCTGGTTTTTCCTCAGGCGACTACGAGGGGCCGATGCTGGAGCCACGGGCCCTGGCCTCTCCTCCTGGGTCCTCCCCAAGGCCTCAACACCATGATGCTCAGATTTGCAAGTTCTGGTTTTTAAAGGTGCCTCCAGCCCTCACACTGTTGGCATGAGCCTGGGCCAAGGAGGGGAGCCCTAGTGGCTTGAATTAAGTCATTATCTGCATAAAGGGGAGCCTAGTCCCCAAAGCAGGTCATTAGGAGTCTGGGAGAGCAAAGGCCTATCAGGGCTTTCCAGCCTTTCTGGACATTTCTTTCTCTATTTCTTCCTTTCTTCCTTGTGATTCTGCGGGTGCTTTTATCTGAGCAGAAAGGCTCTGACCACTGCCTGGGAAAAGGCTGGCCTCCTCCCATGTGGCAGTAATTGAAACCTGAGGCCCAGCTAGGACCTCCTGGGCCCAGGAGGGCTGCCTCATGCGAGGGGGCTCTGAAAATGTCTGAACATTTTGAGAAGGGCTTTGTCTCCAACAAACATCCCTTTAGCTGCCGGACTCCTGCATGTGTTCGTGGCACAAGGTGCAAAATAGGCCACGGCCCACAGGGAAGAGAGTGCGGCTGTCCCCCTGGGGTGAGGAGAGGAGCTCAGGCTGCCATAACAAAGAACTGCATGCTGGGAGCTTGAACAGCAGAGACTGATTGTCATATAGTCCTGGGGATTGGACATCTGAGATCCAGGAGTCAGTACAGCTGCTTCCTCATGAGGGCTGTGGGGGGAGTCTGTTCCTGGCCACCCTTATAGACATTTCTGGTTTCTTGGCGTGCTTGGGTGTTTCCTGTCTGGTGGATGTGTCAGCCCCATCTCCACCTTCATCTTGACACTCCTCCCGTGTATGTATCTTTGGCCTGATTTCCCCCTCTTATAAAAACACCAGTCACACTGGCTTAGGACCCAATTTCCAAATGTGGTCACATTCCAAGGTCCTGGGGTTAGAGCTTCAGGATAAGAATTCAACTCATCAGTTGGTTGTCGTGTAGGGAGGGGGGTGGTACTGTGTCCTGTGCCTGTGCATCAAAGCTCATGGGAGACCCCACTGAGTGTTTGCTAAGCTTTGGCTTCCATGCAAAGGAGCTTGGAGGTCAAGGCGATCTATCCTCTGTTGGTTGGTCACCTCTCTGGCATCTCTGCTTGCACCTGTCCATTCTGAGTGTGAACGTCTCTAGCAAGAGGAACTGATCACTGCCTTTCCCCTCCTTGGGAAACTCTTTAACAAAGTAGAAATCTTTCCCAGTAGCTCCATCCACTTTATCCTCTTTCTTCCTTTCGATCAAAGAGCAAATCAGGCGCCTTTATCTTTGGGTTTCTTAAACACTATAGCTGGCATTTACTGAGCACTCACTACGTGCTTCAAACTGTCTTAAGCATTTCACACCTATCTTTACAACCATCTAGTGAAACAGGCACTATTATTATGCCCATTCTACAGATAAGAAAGGTGAGGCACAGAAAGTTCCAGTACCCTGCTCACAGTAGCAGGAGGCTGTGAGTTGGGCTTGGAACCCCTAGGCAAAGACTTCCAGGACAGGTCATACTGTCCCTAGGGGGTGGCAGGGACCCTGGGATAAAATAGTTGCTTCTAAGTGTCCATCCTGCCCTGTACTGAGAGGAAGGGATCAGCCTGACCCCAAAAGGGGTTAAACTCCTTGCCCTTGGCTGCTGCAAGTATTTACAGGTGGTCTCCTTTGTGAGAAAAAAAAAAAAAAAAAAGGCAAAACCTTAACCATCAATCCTGTTCTCCCCTCTGTTTGAAGGATGTGATTGTTTTGAGATCTTTCTTGAGAACACACTAGAGAAATCCACAGAATTACCCAAAGTGTCCAGGGACTGCTGTCTTCCCCCTCCAGCCCTGTTAGGACCACCCTGGAAGGGCCAATCTCAGTTTTCCAGCTGCTTCTGTAACTTCTGGGAGATCCCTCAACCTGAGCGTTCCAGAGGCTCATGTAGGAGGTGGGACAGTCCCCACAATTCTTTTTTTTTTTTTTTATGTTTTATATATTTCTAGGAGAGACAGAGAGACAGCGTGAGCAGGGGAGGGTCAGAGAGAGAGGGAGTCACAGACTGAAACAGGCTCCAGGCTCTGAGCTGGCAGTCAGCACAGAGCCCGATGCGGGGCTCGAACCCACGAACCGCGAGATCATGACCTAAGCGAAAGTCGGACGCTTAACCGACTAAGCCACCCAGGCGCCCCAGGTCCCCACAATTCTTGTCGTTATAACACAGACCAGGCTGGGTACGTATGAGGCCCTGTGAGCTGTGACAGTTGCCCTGGGCTGGTGTTGGAAGATCCCAATGGTATCTTGTCTTTGTGATCCACTCCAAGTACCTGAGGGATCTCTTTGGACTGGTCATCTGGCCAGGACAAAATGGGATGTTTGAAGCAGTCAGGTGAGAGTGAACACACCATAGTAGCAGGCTCTCAGAGGAGTGAGGTGAGCTGGGCAGAGCCAGGGAGGCTGGGGGACCACAGACAGGTGACTCACTTGCTTGGGGTTCCCCCTCCTGGATGTGGGCCTAGCAGTACCTGTGGGGTGGGGGTGGGGGGTTGTTCTGGAGGATGAAGCAGAGTGTGGAACAGTTTATGGCAGCCAATACTGGCAGTGTGGACAGTAAGCAGAAGCCCATGGTTTCCTCTCCCAGACGCCATGCACTCCGATCTGGAGGCTTCTTTTGTGTTCCTCTTCCTCAAAGTGAAGGTCAGGAAAGTAGGGTCTGAAGTGAGGAAACACCTGGGACATGATATGAAAACTAGGCAATTCTAGCCGAACTTCACTATTTCATTGGATTCCACTTCTTACTGGATGAACGTCCCTCACCACGTGCGTTCTGGGTTGAGTCCTCACCCACACTGTGTACCCTCTAAAGAATGGGGAACGACCAGGCCAAGGTCAAAGTCAGAGGAAAGGAAGGCAAATCCCTCATGTTCTGCTCTCTCCACCCTGACTTCTCCTAGGATGAGCCTCTTCACCCAGGTCACTGGTTTTTGACCTGCTTTGTCCTTCTCTGTCTCCAAGTCCCTCAAATCCAGAGACCCTCCCACCAAACGTTCCTTCCCTACACCCGGACACAGAAAATTTTAGCTGAAGCCAAGGAGCAAAACAAACAAACAAGGCAATACCGGCTTTGTAACTGTCTGATGACACTAAATTTGTGTTCAACGAAGATTTTAAATCATTTATAAGGGCCCTGCAGAAATGTAGTATTTGTTCCTCTGTGGAAGGCAAGCAGTTTGAATTTTTTTTGCTAAAGCAAGGATAAAAGAACAATATGATATGTCAGAATACAAGGCTAAAACATGTGTTCTTCTAGAAAAACAATAACAATCTATTTATAGTGCATTGCTATTAGATATCAAAGAAGTCTTTCCAGGAAAATTACTGGTGATGTGAAGATGTACATCTTTATACAGAGCGTGGTTGACGTTACTGAAACCATGGAAGTCTCTGGTTTCTCCCACCAGTCCCCTTGTCCAGTTCAAACTAGTATGTAAAAACAATGGGGTGTCTGGGTAGCTCTGTTGGTTAAGCATTGGACTCTGAATTCTGCTCGGTCATGAACCCAGCGCCGTGGGATCAAGCCCCACATTGCGTACTTAGCATGGAGCCTGCTTAACTCTCTCTCTCTTCCTCTGCCCCTCCCCCCTCTCAAAAAATAAAAGCTATAAAAACAAAAGTAAACCATAAAGAAGGTTCAACAAGATTCTGGTTTGTCTATGAAGACTACTCCAGTATTTTTTTTGAAATATCAAACATGTAATTCTTTAAAGAAAAAAGATTCCCTTGTTTTGCTAACAACTAAACACATACTTAGTTTTATCTCTTTGTGACTTTATGCCTTCATTCCTTAGAATGACTAACCTAGAAGGAGACTTCTGAGCCAAAGGATATGCATCTTTGTAAGGTTTTGAAGACCTACTGCCAAATTGTCTTCTAGCAATAGCACGTAAGTTTGTATTTTGGGGGGGTGAACTTAGCCCCATACCCTCACCCAGTTAGGCATATCTTTGTCTTCATATGCATTGTATTGACCAAAGAGGTTGAACCCTTTTTTTCATATGTTAATTGACTATTTACATTTACTGTGAGAATAGTTCTTACTCTCTCCAGTTTATTTTATGCTGAGCTATCTCTTTCCTGTTCTCTGTCAAAGTTCTTTGTATTTTAAGTATATTAAACCCTGTGTTTGTCCTTTGTTACAGCTATTTCCCCAGATGTAATTACCTTCCATGCTTTTTGTAGATTTATAAAAGTAAAATATTTTTCATAATCATTTCTCCCAATATGTTGTTTTATGGACTTTTCCTTTGGTGTTAATGCTTAGACCCTTTTTCCTATTACAAGATGACATAAGATTTTACCCCTTTTTCCTTCCAGTACTTTGATGGCTTTTAAAAAATATATAATCCATACGCAAGTTATTACCATGGATATTATGAGGAGGGAATCTAGCTTGATTTTTTCCACATGGTTCGCCAGTTACTCCAAAATCAAGTATCAGGTGATTCAATCCTTCCCTGTTTAATTGGAACATAGTCTTTACTATCTCTTGATTACTCATGCAGCTAGAGTGTTCATTGGTTTTTATTCTTTTCTTTCTCTTTGCTGGTTCCTAAGATCGTATCACTCTATTTATATTTTTGTCGCTTTAAAATTATTTTAATATCTGACAAAACAAGTGCCCTTGTTTAAAAAAAAAAAAAAAGAAAACAACTGACCAGTTTCACCCCATTCTGCTGAATCAACTTGGAAATCATTGTCAAGTTCCAAAAATAACTTTATTGGGATACAGGCTGAAATTCTAATGAGTAAACAGAGTTAGTCTGGGATGAGTAAATATGTTTCCAGTGTTAAGCTTTCCTAACTCTGTTCTTTCTATTTCTGGAGTTCTTAAAAATTTATTCGGGAAAGTTTGTGTTATTTTGGTCCCAGCTCCTGTATACTTCCCCTCCCCCTCCACGCCCCCGCAGTATTTTATATTTTTGTTGCCATTGTGAGTGGTTTCTTTTTTTTTTTTCCTTGATGTTTTCCTAACGCCCATGGTTTCTGGTGGGGTACTAGTTCATTTGTTTTCCTTCTCCATCCTCAGGCCATTCGAGATCATCTTTTCCCTCATTAATGTCAAAGCTGGGCAATCAGATGGCAAGTTCTTCATAGACTCAAATTCATTGGACTCTTCTGGGAATTCGTAGACCACTCTTTCAGAATCTCTCAACACCCCTTAGATGTGATAAAGCAAAACATAACTCTCCTGGACACATTTCATATGTTACTCTCCGCAGGCAGTCTGGATTCAATTTTCTCTTCCGCCTCTCCTTAAAGGAAGATTAGATACCCCAATTCCATTCTAGGATGTCCAGACAGAAAGCTCCTTGATGGTCTGTTTCACACTTCTGTGCATCCCTCATGCCTAGCACCCCGATGGGCACAAAATCAGGACTCAGCATAACTCCCTGATTTGGGCCACTGGGAGAACAGACTCTGTTCAGTGGCTTTCAACCCTGACTTAATATTAGAATCATCCAGGGAGTTTGAAATACTACCGATGCCTGGAGATGCTGGCTTAACTGTTCTGGGATTGGCTATCAGTATATTTTAACCCCCTACCCCACTCCAGACCCCAGGGAACTCTAATGTGCAGCCAGGGTTTAGAAACACTGCTTTAAATAATGCCTAACCTATTGCATCTGACAATGCCTATTGTCAAAGGTTTTGTCAATAAATTCTTATTTGCAGGCAACAGAAATAAACTATAGATGATATGTGCAAAAAAAAGGGATTAATTCAAGTAATATTTATTTTTAAAACTCTTTAAAAGTGTTTACTTATTTTTGATAGACAGAGTGCAAGTGAGGGAGGGCACAGAGAGAGAGAGGGGGAGACCCAGAATCCAAAGCAGTCTCCAGGCTCTGAACTGTCAGCACAGAGCCCAACGCGAGGCTCGAACTCACAAACCATGAGACCATGACCTGAGCCAAAGTCAGGTGTTTAACCAACTGAGCCACCCAGGCACTCCTTAAATAATAGTTAAATTTAATATTAAAATATAAGTAGGTGAGGACACTACTGCCTACTGTTGGGTACGTATAACCAAGAGAGGATCCAGGTTTTGAGGGGTTGTTCTTAAGAAAAATAAAATACAGAATCACAAATTAGGCACAAAAGTAAATACGTAGAATGAGGGGAAAAGTAAATACCATAAACATCACACAATTTAGAAATATTACATAATACTTTAATATTTTAATTGTTTGCCTGACATACGTCTACAATAGATTTCTCCATTTCCTTTTTGGTTGTGTAAGAATATGGTTATAAAATGTAACTATATAATATTTTCCATGGAAAGAAGAGATCCGTTTTTCTTATTGTCATAGCTGATCTAAATGTCTTTTTTAAGCAGTCTTTTTAATACAGATTTAGATTTATAGGACGGTTATGAAGATAATACATAGAATTCCTATAACCCCTCACCCATTTTCTGCCATTTGCATTTATAGAACTAATGAAATGATATTGACTGATACATTACTATTAACTGAGCTCTGTACTTATTTGAATTTCATTAACTTTTCCCTAATTCCCTTTTCCTGTGCTAGGATGTAACCCAGGATGGCACATTACATCTTGTCATGATGTATCCTTGGGCTTTGCTGGACTATGAGTTTCTCAGCTTTTCCTTGTTTTTGGTAACCTTGACAATTTTGAGGACTACTGGTCAGATATTTTGTAGAATGTCCTTCAGTTTGCGTTTGCCTAACACTTCCCTCCTGGTGAGACTGGGATTGTAGATTTCAGAGAGGAAGGTCACACAGAGAAAGTGCCAGTTTCAGCCCATCAGATGTGAAGCTTGGTCACCTGGCTGAGATCCAAATTTGTGTTAGATTACTTATCATTTTTGAAAGTTCCTTTCAACTCATACCCGTCATTGGCAGTGTCACGAAACATTGTTGGATTGTTGTCCCATTTGGGAGAATCTATCGAATTTATTTTGTGACGTAAAGATTTAGGAGGATATTCCATACACCAACCTCCAACTCTGTGCATTTCAACTCTTGCTGTCCCCCACTCTCCACGTAGTTCCAGGGCCTGGCTCAAAGGACACATCCACACTGCAGTACGAATCCTCCCCTTGCACCTGCGTTCCAGGAGGCTTGGTGAATTGGCACGATGGGGGGGGGGGGGGGGGCAGAAATGTTCTTGGAGCCATTCTGACCCCAGGGTGGTCAGCAAAGATGATGGAAGTAATTATGAGCTGCATAAACATGTCACACTAAACCCGAACTAGATGGGTCCTAGTTTGTTCCCCAAAGTGCTGCAGCCTCTCCAACCCCACCCGGCACAAAAGGAAGTGTGACAAATGGTTAGTTGGCGTGGAAGGGGACAGCAATCTTAACCAACTGCAGTTAAAATAGCTTGCTTTTACAGATTTTATAAAAACATGTGAGCATAGTGTCGGAACCCCTTTTTGGTCTTACAAAGAGGCTCGTGCAAGTGAGGAGCCCTGAAATTTGGAGTGAGTGTCTTTAGGCTCACCGTCGTCAGCCTCTGCAAATGCCTCCATATGCGTGCTCACTTCATTGGCCCCGAGAAGTCGCAGTTTGAACCACTAGCCTCATCGTCTCTGAAAATGAGATGTAGAAAAGGTTCTCCCCCATGCTTGCTTTGCTATGTCAACACCTTCTAATTCAAAATCTGGAGAGAGGGCTTTTGAATGACTGAGCCTAGATCACATGTTGTCAGCCTGGCCGCCTGGGAGGCCGGAAATGTATCTGATCTGAGCCTGTGGTGGGGAGGCAAGCTCTGGCTTCTAATGTGGGATCCCCCTAATTAAGGAGGAAGGTGCACTGCTTATATTTGCATGAAGGAAGATAAAATGATACAAAAGTGGAGGAGGGTAGGTGTGAGATTAAGAACATGACTCCTTAATGTGAACATTTGCGTATCATTTTGAGCTTTTAAACATGTGCATGTATTACCCAGCGACAAATTTTTTTTAATTTTATTTTTTAAATTTCTTTTTCTTTCTTTTCTTTCTTTCTTTCTTTTTTTTTTTTTACAAATAGTTTATTGTCAAGTTGGTTTCCATATAACACCCAGTGCTCATCCCCACAAGTGCCTTCCTCCATGCCCATCTCACCTCTCCCCCTCACACCCATCAGTCTTCAGTTTGTTCTCATCATTCAAGAGACAAAACAAAAATTTTTAAAGAATAATATAATCACATTACCAAATGTCACAAATCTAGGTAACATCTTTCTTTGAACAGCATTCTCAGCAAGGATTAAAAACGGCAGTACAAAGTACACCACGTTTAAATCTATGCTATTTAATCCCACCAAATCCATCAGGCCAATTTGCTGCCTTCCTTTCTTTGCCTTTTTTGGCATGTTCCCAAATGACTCATAGTCACAAAAGCACCATGCCTTGGCAGCGATTACACTTGCTGGGGAGGAGAGACATGGTGTGGATTTCCCATACAATGTGATGTAATATGACTTGGGTTCTTGTTGGGAGATTTCAGAAGAGTTTCTCACAAACAAGAGAGCCCTGTCAGAACCAAACACCACACTGAGTTCTGAGGTAGAATGAACTAGTGAAATGATTGTGAAGATATACCTACTGTCCAGGGGCAAATCTTTAGGGCTTATCAAGTTGGGCTGGTGGAGGGGTAGGGGGTAGGGAAATGGAAGTTTCCAGAAAGTGTCCTCGGAAGCCATCTTTGTCCATCAAGAAGACCAGATTCCTCTTTGAGAAGAGAAAGCCCTGGGTGGGGAAGACAAGGAGAAGACGCAGCCAGGACGATGTTCAAATTCCTTAACAACTTGTATGGGATGAAACTGACCAGTCAAGTGAACTTGAGTTGTTACCATAGTATCATCTGTACTGCTGATTTTTTCAATCCTGTCCTTGATCATCCACAACAGCATTTCTGCCAGGGTTTCTAGAACTTCTCCAAAGCCCTAAAACACATGTGATCCAGGAAGAGAAGGTAGAGAGACAATTAGATCCTAACTACCACCTTTCATGGGGGTGTCACATTACACCACACATAATCCACATAGACCCCGGACAAATAAGAGAATGTGCTCCTTGCACTTAGTGGGTGTTCAATAAATATGTGGGATGTAGGGAGAAACATGAGTTCCTTAAGAGTGAGCTTTCCTTAAGATGATATCCCTGAAACTCAGTCCATTGTCAGGTATATAGATGTGTTCAATAAGTATTATATACAGATCAATTCAATAAATGTGGTGGCTACAGACCCTGTGAAAGTCTTTACATAAGGATTGTTTTAGAGACATTCAATACTCAATACTCAATAATCCCAATCCAATATGACCTGGTCTGAGAAGTGGGGGAGGAGCTGGATTCTGAACTGGATTTTTTTCTTGGCAGGATAGGCATGAATCTGCTATTCATGAGCTTGTGAAGAATCTTCTTGAGGAAGCTTGGATTCACCTGTGGCCACCCTTGCTTCCCACCCCAAGAAGAAGGGAAGGTGTCCTCTTTGGATACCATTTGGAGCCTATAATCTGCTCCCACACCCAGGTCCTGTGCCTGACCACCAGCACACATGGACTATCAGTTATTATGGATATAATTACCTGCTCTGCAACCAGGACAAGCTATATATAGCTTGGAAAGTTTCAGGTGCTCAGATTAGTTATCATAACCAATGTGATTCCAAATACTTATCTGGTTGGATTTTTAAAACTTTTTTTTCAGTTGGATGACTCCAGTCCTGGATTTTTAAATCAGAGAGCCCCATCCAAGCATCACAGGATAAGCACCCAATAAGAACAGCCCTGGTATCTCAGCCATGGGTATGACCCTCTTCTTCATATCTGCTCATTTTCCCTTTCCAGGATTTGGGACTTTCTCTCCTGTGATAATCCCGAGATTGCCCCTTGGATACAAGGACAGTTGAGTTTCTATCTGATCCTCTGCCACATAGTTGATCCTTTGATCTGCCCTGGGGATAGGCCTTCCTGATCAAGAAGGACACTTGTGTGTAGTATAGGATTAACTTGCTGAATAAAGATTTGGCCTTTGCTCTCACCCCCTGGAAGATAGCCTCTAAATCCTTGGAATGTCCAGAGTGCTTTTGCTTACCTGGGGGACTTAGGTCATGCCAGAGAGTCTTTGCTAACAATGTGATTTATTGGACCACATGGTATCAATTTGGTGTCTGGAGGAGCTGGAGATTAAAGGTCAGCTGTGTAGACAGTCAACCATCTACATGACTACATGAGTATAACCATGTCTACATGACAGAGCCCCAATAAAAACTCTGGACAGCAAGGCTTGAACTTCCCTGTTGCTTATCAACACACATCATAGTGTGTCATGGAAAAATAGGTGCTCTTGGTACAGCTTGTCTCTGACCCCTTCCCTGTACCCCTCTTTCCTTGGCTGATTTTTTTTTTTATAAATTTTTAAAAATATTTTTATTTATTTCTAGGAGAGAGAGAAAGAGAGACAGCGTGAGCAGGGGAGGGTCAGAGAGAGAGGGAGTCACAGACTGAAACAGGCTCCAGGCTCTGAGCTGGCAGTCAGCACAGAGCCCAACACGGGGCTCGAACCCATGAACTGCGAGATCATGACCTAAGCGGAAGTCGGACGCTTAACCGACTAAGCCACTCAGGCGCCCCTTTCCTTGGCTGATTTTAATCTATATCCTTCTGCTGTAACAAACCATAACTATGAGCATATGAATTTACTCAGTTCTGTGAGTCCCTCTAGAAAATTGCTAAGCCTGACAGTGTTTTTGGAGACCCCTGAACTTTGCACAATGCAGCATTAACACACCTGGCCAGAACTCCCCTGGGAAGCAACGAGTATCTTTATCCCAAACCTTGGGGACATTCTATCCTTATTCTCATCCCTGTTAACAGGTGTCTTCTCAGTCAGCCCATGCTTAGAACAGTCTCTTTCTACTACTGACTTCTGCAGGCTTCTCTGCCTCATTCTCGAACCGTGTCAAGCCATCCCTCTTTCTGTTTATCTTCTTGTAGAAATACCCCCTTTTTCTACATTACCACCTTCTTTTGTCAGGCACACGCCCCAGGCTCATACCTTCCAAATGAGATCCTCCTTCTAAGAGTCAATTCCTGAACCATCAGAATTCATCATTTCTTCGTGCTAGCACTTGCACATCATACCAGCTTGCCCACATAAGTTCCAGTGTACAGACACAGTCAAAAGAACTCAGGAAATTCACTCTTTATCACAGAACCACATATGGAGGTCTTGATGTAAATGCAAGAAAGCAGGAGGCTCCTGATTTGTACAGAAAGAAATGACATGAGAATTGAAAAAGACAATTCTGCAGCTTTTGTAAGACAAATCCATCAAACACAAGGGAGAAAATTAGATTTCCTATTCTATTTTTTCAATAGTGATCCAATTAATACTTGAGCTAAATGCCATCTACAATAGTGTCATGTTTCTTTAAATCTCAGATGAAATGCTGGAGAAGTACAGGAAAAACACAATAATTTGAACCAATTGAGTAAAGAGCTCTCTATGAGTTAATGACAGAATTACAGAATATAGTGGCAGAAAAAGCAATTATATTACTTCCAAATACTTACATAAGCTTAAAAAAATGGTAACCTAATAGATGTCTTATGGGTCAATTGTAATAAGTAGACAATTTTCCTGTGCCATTTCACATTATTTAGATACAAATCGGTGTTACTCAAGTGCTTTAATAATGTAAGAAATCATTTCCATTCTTAGATTGACTATTTTCCTTCCAAGGCATCTAGTATTGTTTGGTAAACTTTGCAAAATAGTGACTCTTCTCTCTCTTGAAGATAAAATTCGAGGGAGGAGCAAAGATGGGGGGGAAGCAGAAATTAATAAACAATTGCTTGATTTGAATGAGTTGAATGAATATATTTTCTTTCCTTTTTTTTCTTTTTTTATGTTTTATTAATTTCTGAGAGAGAGAGAAAGAGAAAGAGAGAGAGAGGCAGCGTGAGCAGGGGTGGGTCAGAGAGAGAAGGAGACACAGAATCGGAAACAGGCTCCAGGCTCTGAGCTAGCTGTCAGCACACAGCCCAATGCGGGGCTCAAACCCATGAACCATGAGATCATGACCTGAGCTGAAGTCGGATGCTTAACCAACTGAGCCACCCAGGCGCCTGTGAATATTATACATCTACAAAATCAAGAGATGGCTTGCTTTCCACAGATGAAAGTAGATACACACTGGGAAAAGTATGATCCAAGAAGGTACTGTTAACTCTTCACCTCATTCATTTATTTATTCTTCCATAAACTCATTAACCCAGCAAACATTTCTTTAAGACCTATGTCATGTCAGGCCCCATGTTTAGTCTTGGAAATGCCAAGATGTGTAAAACACTGTGTCCTCAGGCAGTCCACTGGGGGTTCCAAATGACTACAATTTGGACACACTAGATGGCTGCCTAGTGTGTTGTCACAGAGTCCAGGGTAGGAGACGCTCACCTCCTTCCTGAACTTAGAACTGATATTTTCTGGTCTTCCTTTAAGGTCACATGTAGCCACATGACTCAGTTTTCACAATGGAATATAGACAGATGTCATGCTGACTTCACCTGGGTCTAGGCTTTAAAAGATGGACATACCTCTGCACTCTTTCCTGTCCTTGAAACCGAGACACAGTGGTCCAGCTTTGGCCACAAATGAGGGCAATGCCCTTGGGTCTAGGAGATGATGGAGCAATGACTAGACAACCTGGAAGAAGTTGAGTCCCTGCCCGCCAGTCTGGCATCCTGGAAGGAGCAGATGGAACAGAACTGCCCACATACTTGGCACACTCACTTTGGTTCTGTTGCTTGGAGGGGGAGAAAAACAACTATAGTTTGTTTGTTTTTTTTTAATATTTTTATTTATTTCTAGGAGAGAGAGAGAGACAGCGTGAGCAGGGGAGGGTCAGAGAGAGAGGGAGTCACAGACTGAAACAGGCTCCAGGCTCCGAGCTGGCAGTCAGCACAGAGCCCGACGCGGGGCTCGAACCCACGAACTGCGAGATCATGACCTAAGCGAAAGTCGGACGCTTAACCGACTAAGCCACCCAGGCGCCCCAAAACAACTATAGTTTTAAAGCCACTTTTAGGATGGAGTCTATTTATTTTTATTATGAAAATTTTCAAACATATAGCAAAGCTAAAGGAATTACACAGTGGACATCCATATGGATGGATTCTACCACTACGTTACAGCCTGGACTCTACCACTAACATTTTCCTATACATTTCTGTATTATTACACATCTATCCATATTTCTACCCACCTCTTTGTCCATCAGTACTTCTTACTTTTTGGACATAGTTCACAGTATATTGCAGACTTCTAAGTGTTTCACCATGCATATTATTAACTAGACTTCAATAATTGTTTCTGTCTCTCTCTCTCTCTTTTTATTTTAAAGAGCGAGGGGGAGAGAAAGCATGAGCAGGGGAGAAGGGTGGAGGGAGAGAGAGAGAGACAGAGAATCCCAAGCAGGCTCCACACCCAGTACAGAGCCTGACACAGGGCTCATCCCATGACCTTGGGATCATGACCTGAGCTGAAATCAAGAGTCAGATGCTTGACCAACGAAGCTGCCCAGGCACCCCCAATAATTATTTTTCTCTTGATGAAAACTTTATATACAGTGAAATGCCCAAGCTGTAATTGTATCACTATAATTGTTGAATTTTCACAAACATTACATCCACATAACCAAAACCCTTATCAGGTAAAGGTCACTTAACTTCTCTAGATGCTCTTTTAGAGTATTTCTATTACAACAATTTAGCTTTACCCTAATTCACACAGAGTAATAATTTTAATAATAGCTTCATGAGCTGAACATCTTTTATGTGTCAGGAATTATATACACTTATCTTATTTAATTTTTATAATAACGTTATGTTGTTGGTGTGATTAGCTCTGTCCTGCAGATAAGAAAATGAGGCATAAGAAATTGTTCAGGTTCACCCAGCTGGTAAGTGGCAAAGGTAAGCTCTTGCAACCAGATGTGTCTGATTCCAAGGTCTATTTCACTCTTCCCAGTGTGACTGATCATGCCCCGGGGACTCAAAGAAGCTTCGCTTTACAGAGGAAAGACATTGGAGCCACATCTTGAGCCTCAGTCCTTGAAGACTGAGCTGAATCCACTCACTAGAAGGACAAAGTGGGGATGAGCCTCCCAGGCAGATGAAGCGTCACACACAAAGGCAATGAAGTGTAAGTTGTAGCATTTTGAGAATGGCTAATGACTTCATCTGCCTAGAGCTTAAGGTAATGATGTAGGGGTAGCGGAAGATGAGAGTTAGAAGTTGACCAGGATTCTAGTGCTTTGCTAAGCAGATTGGACTTGGTTCTCTAGGCAGTGTGGAAATCATCAAAGGGATTTAAGCAGGGAACTGAAATAATAGATTTGTATTTTAGAATGTAATTTTAGAATACTGTAGGTGATACAGAGAACCATAGGGGAAAAATACACAAGTTAAGGAGACCAATTATGACACAGGTGAAATAGTCCAGGGGCTTAAGGACCCAAACTAGGGCAGTTACTATGACGTCCAAGAGAACAGCTGGGGAGACAGATCAGAGAAGTCCTGACCAGGTAATTCCTGGCCAGGCTTCCATCTATTCTATATGTGCTCTGGTTAAGAAAATCTTTATTTCTTTTGTGGTGAGGACCCTGCAATATCCTTTACTCCCTTCCTTAGTCCGTGGCTTATCTTCTAATTCTTTTGTTATTTCTTTTGCAGAACACAGGTTTTCACCGTAATGAAGTCAGCTTCTCAACTCTTTCTTTGGTGTCATATCTAAAATGGCATTGCTATACCCAACATCGTGTGAGGTTTTCATCTGTTAGCTCTTAATGTTATAGCTTTGCATCTTACATTTATGTCCAGGATCCATTTTGAGTCCATTTTTGTCACCATCTGATTTTTCAACTCTTGTTTCCTCTTCTTCCCGTTCTTATAAGAGAGGACAAGGAGACTCAGCTGCACAGGTGAATCCCAGCTCTCCTGCTAACAAGATAGTTGCCCTTGGACAAGGTAAAGGATGTTCATGGTCATTGAAGGGTTCAGGACTTCTACAGACCCAACTTATTTGGTTTGGAGGTGGGTGTAGAGGGGATTCTCTGCTTCTAAACTGCAGAATGAGCCTTAGCTGCAACATCAGTTAGGCTAATCATATATGTGGAGAAACAACTCTCTCCACGGACCCTCCTTAGCCAGCTTGCTCCCACTCCGTAAGGGCTGTGCTGCAAAGCGAGGGACCGTCCCTTCTGCTCCTGCAACCCTGTCTAACCAGGGACACTTTGTTGATGCACAGCCTGTAAGGAAAGAAATGGAAAAGGAAATCTGTGTTTCAGATTGGATGAATACCTTTGCCTTCTGGGAAGTGTTTGGTCTGTATTTCCTTTTCAGTAGGAATTGTCTTGTTGAGTAGGAGTTCTTCCTCTCTTTATCTTTCTGTCTCCAGACCTCAGACCAGTGGTTTTCACTTCATGATGGATGAACATCTCTAGAAGAGCCTTGAGGAAACCTCAGGCCCCTGTACCCGAATGTTCAGGGAAGCAGATTCAGTTGATCTTTGGTGAAGCCCAGGAACTGGTATTTTGAAAAAAGCCCTCCTAAGTCAGGTTTTATGGAGAATGCTCTGGATAGAATGCATGGACCCTAAACTTGGCTAATACTTTCTGTAGAATTAACAACATTTTGTAGCACAAACATTTCTATTTTTTACGTTTATTTATTTTGAGAAAGAGAACACGAGTGGGATAGCAGCAGAGTGGGGGGAGAGAGAGCACCCCAAGTAGGCTCTCTACTGTCAGCAGAGAGCCCAACATGGGACTCAAACTCACAAACTATGAGATCATGACATGAGCCAAAACCAAGAGTCAGACTCTTAACCGACTGAGCCACCCGAGTGCCCCCAAGCATGAACATCTCTGACGGAGAAGGAATGGCGGTGTCCTGTTTTGCCCTGGCATGTGGGAAACCGAGGGTCCTGGGTTCACTCCAATGCCCGCTCCCTCACAACTTCACCTGTTCTGAGAGCTGGGACTGAAGGGTTTTCATTTCAACCCATTTTAGAAACAAGGTCTATTAAAGTCAAAGACATTGAAACATCCTGAAGTCAGAGTTTCCACTCAGATGAAATTTCAAGAATTTTCAACCCGTGATCATTCTCCTGACCACGAGTTGAAGAGGTACAATTTTCATGGCTGATTTGTGTGAAGCAGACTCCTGCCCCTTCTCCCTCCCTTCTTTGCAAACCTTTCTTTTTAGATATGCCATTTGGCTCTTGGTGGGAGAGGCAAATCTTTCCCAGGCTCGAGTAAAAGCACTCCATCTCTTGCAAGAAGCAAGTATACTTTTCTGAAGAAGAACCCTCCCTGTTCCCCTGGGAATGCTCTAGAAAGAGGAACTATGTTTCCCCCCTGTGGATTTTTATGTGTTCTGATTTTAATGGATGACCAAGGATTGTCCAGATCTAGCTGCAAAAGCACCTGTAAGGAAAGACGAGAGTTTTTATTAGAAAAGATGTGGGTAGAAGTGGAGGGGGCCAGGACAAGGAGAGTTTAAGGCACTCCGGAAGCAAGCCACTACCAAGCTACAAGGGGCACCTGCTTAGTATCCAGAGGCCACCAGGGAAAAAGGATCATCGTCTGGTGATGGCTGCAGCGTCATGGAGCCGCGCATGCCCCATCACCTGCCAGTGTCCTTGCCCTGGGTCTTCACCTCTTCTGCCACACTCCAAGAGTAGGCTCTTCACCACGACTCTCTCCATGGCCACTCAACCCCATGACCCACCTACCTTTGACTAGGGTCAGCCAGCTCCACTGTGGGTCACCTTCTTCAAGGGCCCCTAGCTCCCATCCCAGAATCTTGTGTCTCAGTTTCCTGGAGCTGCTGTCACCAAGTACCATAAGCTAGGTGACTTGGAGCAACAGAAACCTGCTGTCTCACAGTTCTGGAGGCCAGAGATCCAAAGTCGTCAGCAGGGCCATGCTCCCTCTGAAACCCGTAGGGGATCCTCACCTCTTCCAGCTTTTGGTGGCTCCAGACATTGCTTGGCTTGTGGCCACATCATTCCAATCTCTGTCTCCTTCTCCACATGACCTTCTCCCTTTGTCTCTGTGCCTTTTAAAAAGAACACCAATCTTGTTCTTTGCAACCACATCATCGATGGATCTGGAGGCATAATGCTAAGTGAAGTAAGACAGTCAGAGAAGCACAGATACCATAGATTCCATTCATATGTGAATTTAAGAAACACAAATAAAGAAAACAGAGACAAACAAAAAACCGTACTCTTAACTATAGAGAACAAGCTGGTAGTGGCCAGAGGGGAGGTGGGGGGGGGGGGGGATGGATGAAATAGGTAAAGGGGATGAAGAGCACACCTCTCCTGGTGAGCACTAAGTAAGGCATAGAAGTGTGGCATCATTGTAGTATACACTTAAAACTAATATAACCCTGTATGTTGACTATACTTGAATAATAATAATAATAATAATAATAATAATAAAGAGAACAGCAGTCGTATCGGAGTTGGGTGGACTCTACTGTATGACCTCATCTTCATAAATTACATCTGCAATGACCTTATTTCCTGACGAATCAGGGTTAGGGCTGCGGGCCGCAACAGACCTTGTTCCCCCCCTCCTCCCCCCCCCCCCCCCCCCCCCCGTGGTGGTGGTGGCAGTGAGTGTTATCATTTAACCTGTTATCAACTAGGGTTAGAAGGATTTTGAATTGGAAATGCCTGAGCCCTTAAGCTGAATTAGTACGATTCCCTCCCCTCCTTCCCATTCAACCCCTTCCACCCTTCTTTCTCTCCTTCCCTCCCTCCTTGTCTCTTTCTCTCCCTCCCTCCTCTCTCCCTCCCTCCGTCCCTCCCTTCCTTCCTTCCTCCTTCCTTGTTTTTCCTCCCCTCCCACGCCTTCTCTTGCTTCTTTCCCTCCCTCTCTCATCTCTGTTTCTTCCCTCCATTACCTCTGCCCCTGCCCCTTCCCTCATCCATCTGTTCATCTGTCCGTCTCCTTAGGAGGCCCAGTGAGACGCACAGACGAGGAATGTCAGGCTGCCCAGAATGGCACCAGCCGGACGCAGCTCGCAGACAACTCACGGGCCCTAGGGAAGCGGGGGAGGCCAGTCTCAATCTGAACGTCCTTCTGCTTTGCAAACCTTGTCTCCTCTGCCATTTTTAGCAGCAGCTTAACTTGCAGAGACACTGCCCTGGCCCTCATACTGTCATCCCAGCCCTGCGGGCGATGCTTGGCTCTCCCTCCCCGCTGTCACAGGACAGGCGCTGCGCCGCTGACAGCCAGCCTGCTTTTCTGACATTGTGAGGCATCTGCCCGGACAGCCAAGGCCAAGGCTGTGTGGCAGTTACTATGGTAACCCGAGTGCCTGCGGGGACGCTAGTGGGACACCGGTCGACCACTAGAAAGACCCTGGACAAGGTGTCAAGAGTTTAGGGACAGCGATCAACCTTCTGCGTTAGGTGTTGTCTGTGGCTCATGCAACGTCCTCATGCACCTTCACTGGGCCCCAGCTTGCTTCTCCGGTAGAGAATGACAAAACCCGGGCACCTGCTTGAGGTGGGGATAACGAGTAAGATACAAAACACAAACACAGACTCTTAAATATGAAGAACAAACAGGTGGCTGCCAGAAGGGAGGGGGGGAGGAGTCAAATCAATAAAGGGCATTAAAAGGCATGAACTTCCAGTTACAAAATAAATACGTCACGGAGATGAAAAGTATAGCATGGGGAATACAGTCAGTGAGACTGTAAAAACGTCTAGTGACGGATGGGGACCACTCCAGTGGTGAACACTGAGTAAGGTATGGAGTTGTTGAATCACTGCGTTGTGTGCTTGAAGCCAACATAACCGTGTGTTAATCATACCTCAATAAAAATAAAAAAAGAAGCACAAACACAAACTAACATTTAAATGGATCACCTTGCCAATTGCATGGGGGTTTTGGTTTGCTGTCCATGGGTGTTGGGGGTGATACTCGTAGGAGGGAGTGATGGAGAGAGAGAAAGAAAGAGACGGAGGAGAGACAGGTGCCGAGTTCCATTCTGTGATGGCTGGAAGGTTTGGTTTTGAACAGAGGCATATTGAGTCTTGCAGCCACCACAATACCCCTTGGGGCCTTGGAGATTCAGTGGGTGGGGACACCTCAACTCCCTCTTCCCCCAAGTTTTGTCCCGGGTCACAGGGTAGCTCAGGACCTCTGAAGGCTTTGCTGGAGAACATTGGGACGAGAACATTAACACGTGCTGATGGGCCAGTGTACAAAGGGCATGTCCCTTCTGGATCTGCCATGCTGGCGAGCAGCCACAAAGGTCTTACAGGGACCAAAGAGAGGCCCCGGGGCTGGAGACTGTGAATGAACTCTTTTAACTTTGAGAAATATTCACCATTGTGGTGATTAGCTAGAGCTTCCTACTCAGCGGTTTTTGACAACATGCAATGTTTGTTTATTGATTCATTGGGATGCATGTCATTTACTGGTTACTGAACATGGTCTGGGATCTGCTCTCCTTTCCTCCTGGTAGGAACAGAACTGCCCAGCTGGATGACATTTCCTGCTTCCCCTGTGGTGGCCGTGGCCACGTGACTAAGTGCCAGCAGATGGGATGATGTGGTAGGAGTGATGCGTGCCTTTCCCAGGGTCCGGCCCTCTGGGGAAGCTGCTTGCCCTCCACACCTCGTATCTGGGCTGGAAGGTGGACTTGGGGACAGTGAAGTGGTTCCAATGAGGATGGCATCACAGGGAAGGGAAGGATCTGTGGATCACAGTCCCTGCACTCTCCCTCAGACTGCCCCGCACAGCTCAGACTTTACATGAGAGAATAATAAACCTTCTATCTTGTTTAAGTCATTCCTGTTATTATCTCTGTTAAAGCATCTGAATCAATAGATCCTAAGTGGATCAATAAGTACTCTTCTTTTTATCACTCATGCTCACTGGGCACCCAAAGTCATGAGAGTTAAACTTGAACCTACCTTTTCCTGGTGAAAGGTCTGCCCACATGTTGCCTGTTTCTTCCTGCTCACCAGCACAATCCACCCCTTCCCTCTACAAAGGGTTTCTTAGGTCCAGGAAGTTAGCCCAGAAGTCTTTTAAAAATATTCAGATTCTTGGGGTGACTGGGTGGTTCAGTTAGCTGAGCATCCGATTTCGGCTCATGTCATGATCTCATAGTCTGTGAGTTCGAGGCTCTCATCAGGCTCTGTGCGGACAGCTCAGAGCCTGGAGCCTGCTTTGGATTCTGTGTCCCCCTCTCTCTCTCTGTCCCTCCCCCACTCACACTCTGTCTCTCAAAAATTAACAAACATTTTTAAAAATTTTTTAAAAATATTCAGATTCTCAAATAGCCCAGGGGGAGGTCAGATCGGATGGTCCTGTCCCAGAGAGGAAACTTCAGAGGGAACTTTGGGTTTAGGAGTTGTAGGAAGCCCTGGGGCACCATGACCTTATAGCCCAGATTTTTGTGACAATTTGAAGTTAAAATATTCTGGCCCGGTTTACATAAATGTCTTCTTGAGTGTGTATGTTACGCTTTAGGGTGAGAATTGTGGTCATGGTCCCTACGGCTCCTTACAGTGAACCCCATTGCTTTTTGCATTTTGCCCTCTAGGTCCTTGGATAGTCAACCTCGGAAGACCTGCCCTCAGCAGACTGAGGCCCCTTCCCTCTGAGCCACTCGCCCTGGCCTGTTCTCTGACTTACTTTTTCTACTCTAAGACTGGAACTGATCTGTGTTTATCTATACAGAAGTGCTTTTGCTTTTTTTTTTTTTGAGAAATTAAGCTCCTTTAAAGATTAAAGTTCGGCTCCCCCCACCACTTTACAAAGTGCTGGTATTAAAACTGGGTCACAGAAAGTAGTCGCTCCATTTTCTAAGCAGACAACAGCTTCAGGCGGTGCCAGGTTCCCCTCCCCTGGGCCCACCTTCTGGACAGGTCTCCTGTGCAGCCTCGCCTCCTCACCAGGCCAAGGGCATTCATCCTTGTCACTTACCAGCAACAGCTGTGCTGTCCCTTTTTCCTTGTCATCACTAATTTATGCTCTTGGCCTCCAGGGGTCTCCTCTCTGCTCCTCACCCCTTCTGTTCCTCCCTCCTCCCCACGGGATGCATCACGACAAAGGGCAAGGACATTTTATTTGGGTCACAGTGCTAGGGGTGGAAATTTTTGTCTGTCCTCTAGGGTTTAATGCTCTGACACTATCTTAGATGGTATCATTAAAAAATAGATGCTGGCCCTTCCAGAGGGACATGATGCTCTCTTGTCCCCCTCCCCACCCCCAGCATCGGGTTTGGCACTGCGACTTCCTCTTAACAACAAAGGCAAGTAAAAGTCATGTGACATGCGTGATGTCCAGGCAAAAGCTTTAAGAACCAGGGCATGATTTGCTAGGGGTCTCTTAAGTGGACGTGATGCAGAAAGACACTGCTCTATCAGCCTAGATCCCAAAAAAGAAGACAAGATAAGGGACGTTGTCAACCCACGATGGACATGCAGCTTGGGCAAGAATAAGCTTTTGTGGCTGTGCGTCATTCTGGGCTGCGATGATTGTTACTAAGCATAACTTGGCCTTTTCTGAGTGTTCCAGAGCATCGGTGGACATGGGCTCAGACTGTTCGTCCTGTGAAACTACATTAGCTGGTCTTGGATTGGACAGGTGAGGAGACTAGTGGTATGAGAATAATGTTGTGGATAGATTAGCTTACCTCTGCTCTATGCCTTGGAAAGAGTCTCTGCCCCCCCATGATAACCTTGGTGTGACCCTGATGTCATATATTTCCACTTGTGCCTTCTGTTTTCATCACTGGTCTGATTTAGGGCAGGACGCAGCCCCTCTTCCCAGGCCCCAGAATGAAGACAGTATGCCAGGGCTGAGGAGCGATAGTGAATCTGCCGAATACTTCATGAGGAAGACAGAGAGGTTTACATCCATATCCCAGTGCCAACCATTCATTTATGTCTTTGGCCATTCCACATGGTATGGTCCACTCGAGCCAAAACAGTTGGGTTCAAATGCCAGTTCTGTCACTTACTGTGTGATCTTGGGCAAGATACTTCAATGATATGTCTGAGTTTCCTCTTCGGTAATAACATTTCCTGTCGACTAGGGTCATGATTATCCATCTCAGAAAAGCACAAAAGGTAGACTTAAACCAATCCCTTCCTTTAGAAAGCTTGCTTCGTCCTTTACTTGCTTTATCTTGGTAAGCTGAGGTCGCCACATAAAACGAGGTTGAGTGGGACTACAATGGCTAACACACACGATTGCACACTAGTGTTAGTTATCACTGCCATTCCTCAGGTTGCTTAAAAGTGTTCATCAGAAATGCTTACTTTCCTGCCACCATGTTGTTTGTGGAAGCGTCTTTCCTTTGACCTTCTCCACACAGCATCCAGCCTCATGGGCTACAGTCTTCTTCCACACCCTGATTCCCTTACAGATTGGGAATCTGAGCTTTCTCTCTCTCTCTCTCTCTCTCTCTCCCTCTCTGCATGTGTGTGTGTGTGTGTGTGTGTGTGTGTGCGCGTTAGCTGTTCCATCTTGGAGAAGTTACTTGCAGAGAATAGCCTAGAAACAGCGCTGAAGTTCCAGCAGGAAGAAACAGTCTTGAGGGATTACATCCTGTAGCCCAGGCACCAAAGACGGAAGCTGGGTTCACTCAGAACCCTCAGCCTCCCAAGCTGGGCCTTCTCATCTCCTCTGCCACTGTAGGCAGTTCAACATGGATCAGGTGTTCTCCAGAGGAAAAGATGTTGGCAATCTGTTCTTTAGCATCTGTGAGTTTCAGTGAAATTACAGCCTCGATTGAGAGTATTTGCATTTCAAGAATTATTTCAAAAACTCTGGTTAAAGGTGTTCCAGGACAACGGAAAATTCTAGATAGCTTAGGCCAGCCAAAGGTGACTATTCAAATATCCACAGCCAGTCCAGGGTGGAGCAGATGACAGTGAGGTGACAGTGAGAACATGCCCAGAACTGTCTGAAATGATCACATTTACTCTTTTGATATCTATGCCATAGCTTTGGCTCACTTAGTCTTGTGTTTCACTAAGAGCCTCAGATCTTCCTCATGGGACCCTTAGATTCTGATAAATTCAGTCTTCAGGGGCCCAGAGGTTGTGTGTCTGGTGTTTTAGAGCATGGGGGTAGAGTCAGCAGATATCCATTCCAATCCGAGTGTCCCCCTGAAAAGCACCATGAGGTCGAACAAGTTATTCCTGGGCTCGTGTGCTTCATCTGTAAAATGATAATGGTGGTCATGATCATAGTCATCCTTGCCTCACAGACTTGTTGGGGTTCAATAGGATAATGTATGTGAAGCGTTTGGCCCAGGGCCCGGGATGTAGCACATTTCTGCTGCTTCTGCTATTGCTATTGTTGCTACTATTATGATCACTTCGGGTCACCTGGCTCTCCTTGCTGCTTTTACAGAATGATCTCTGACCCTCCGAGCCTGCTTTTATTGGAAACTTGGGGAAAATAGTATTATGATGTCAAGTGCAGCTGACCCTTGAACTACGAGGGCATCAGGGGTGCTGACCCCTACAACCTGCGCAGTTGGAAATTCATGTGTAACTTCTGACTCCCCCAAAACTTAACTACTAGTAGCCTGCTGTTGATTAGAACCCTTGCTGATGGCATAATCAATTGATTAACACATATTTTGTATCTTATATATATTATAAATAAGTACACAATAAAGTAAGCTGGAGAAAAGAAAATGTTGTTGAGAAAATCACAAGGAAGAGAGAATACATTTATAGTACTGGACTGTATTTAGCGAAAAATACCCATGTATGCTTGGGCCAGAGTAGTTCAAGCCTGTGTTGTTCAAGGGTCAAGGGCATTCACTCTTGCTTGTCCTCAGCATCTCTGGTTACTAACAAGAGTTGTGGATGAGGGCCAGCTTGCCCCATTTAGTTCACAGGCTGCCTCATACTATACCCTCACCTGTGGGGTTGGCTTTCCCATGTCATTTCATGGATGAAGTGGCCCAGGGAGGTTGAGACATTTCTCAGGGTCACACAGCCAGAAAGTGGCAGAACTGAGGTAAGAACCAGAGTCTATCTAATCTCAAATTTTTAAACACTTTTCTAGCATGTTCTATGCTCTGTGCACTGTTTTAACGACTTCACAAGTATTACCTCACCACATCATAACAGCTCTACGAGGTAGGTACTGTTACTGCCTTCGTCGTGTGGATGAGGAAACTGAGGTACAAAGGGACCAAGTCACTGCCTGAGTTTATACAGGTTCGAGTAGCAGAGATGGAATTCAAGCTCTGGCGGCCTGGTCCTGGCTGCCTCGTGAAGCTGTTCTTTCACATACATTTCACTGCCTCTCGAAGTTCTAGTTTTCTCAGTGGATGGTTGCCTTCCTGGTACAGACATGCTCCCTTCCCACCTCCCCTCAAGCCACTTAGTGGGGGAGCCACTACTCCGTGTGCATCTCACAGGCCCATAGAGGAGAACCAATTCCCTCTGTCCCTGCCTTCTCTTCAGAAGCCAGTGGGCTCTGGCAGCAAACTCAGGTAGAGCCTGAGGGGATTAACCATGAGGTAGGCTTCCAGTGTAGATGGCTTGGCTGTGAGTTCCCCAAGAAAACCACCTTGTCAAGGCTGTCACCAGGTATGAGACCAAAGCCAGAGCTCCGTGGGGCCCCCACCCCCCCTAGCAGGACTCTTCCTAGGACATGATTTCACAGCATGCAAACAAACAAATTCTTAGAAAGACAACCTGCCCTGCCCAGCACGGTGAGATCCAACTCCTATTGGCCTGGACTTCTGTAGATGCACTCTGCGCGCCCTTTAGCAAAATAATCTGGAGACTGTTGTCAAAGGAGACTCACTTTCTTTCCCCAACTTGGATTTTCTCTCCTTTGCGGGTTCTCCCTGGGCATCTGTGTGGCTCCTACTTCTACACCCAACTCCTTCAACCCGGGGTCTGCAGCCTGGACTCATACTAGGAAAGACGTTTCATTGGGCGGGTCCCAACTCTTTGACCTGCATGACGTAGGGACTCCTAAAAGCACCTTCTCTGCCTGGAGAAGTTCCCCTTGCATTGGCTAGAGTTGTCCAGCAAAGGGAGATGGGGTGCTCCCTCCATTTTCACCAACTCGAGTTATCAGGATGTGTCTCAGCCTGGGTCAAACCGACTCTCTTAGAAATCTCTGCCATTCTCCTAGCGTGTCTTCTGGAGTAACTTGATCAAAGTTGCTTCCTCCTCTACATGACAGTCCTTTAATATTTAAAACTCACTGTTTTTTTTTTTTTTTTTTTAGCTTCCAATTTCCTGGGCTAAATATATTCAGTTCTTCCATCCATTATTCCTACTGGATGGTTCCAAATGCCTCACCATTCAGAATGCCTTGAATGGAGTACCTTCAAGATTGTCAACATCCTCCTTAAAATGAGACCCAGGAATGGAGCTCTCCATTGGAACTGAAGAAGGCAGCAGGGAGCATGGGGGTGGGGTCTGGACATTCCTGACTGGGGTCCTGTCCCAGTGCATGGGCTGCATTTACTTTCCTTAGGAGCTGGGTCACCCCAGTGTCTCCCTTCGGTCTTGTCTTTTCCCATAAAATACCACCAGTTATGTTTTTCCCATCTTCCAAACTTGGATGACCTAAATGAAGGCTTTTATACTGATTACTGTTTAAACTCATCTTAATCCCTTCAAAACAAAATTCTAGTCAAATTCGACATGCTCCTTATCAATGACATTATCTTAGCCTTTCTGTTTCCTATCCTCTTCAAATCTGAAAAAAATATATATCCCCTTAGACATTTGTCCAAGAAAAACACTGAAAAGAAATTCTGCCAAAAGCTGGAAAAAAAAGCACTGGGTTACCCTTTAAAGAGAATTCTCCAAAAAACATCAACTGAAGAGGCATCCTGCCCCACAGATCATCAACAAATTTTAAGCAGATGGCTTGGAAGTTAGTTAGAAAAAGGATGATGTGATCATCATCAGTCAACCAGCTGGTTAACCCAGCTCAGCAGTAAGTGCACAAAGATCCCGTCTCACCACCACAACGATAGCTCGGCAGTCTTCGTCAAGTGCTTCATGGGAATCAGATCACGTGTAGGATCATTCTCTTGAATTGTGTAACTAACACCTCTAAGATCACAAACACACATACACAACAAATAACAAATGAGGTTGGTTTGGTTTGAAAGACTATATGCTGATTCCTAGTGATCACTGAATTTTAAAATGTCCAAATCATCTGGTTCATATTCAAATCAAATGGGACTGTCTTAACCCCTGGTCACATTGATTGGTTTGATGGAGAGCTCGTGACCCCAGCTCCACAAATCAGAGTCAACCCAGAAACCCGTTCTAGAGCTATTTAGGACTATGTATTCCCCTTTTCGGGAAATTGCCAAGCGTGGAGGATATAAACCTGAGGTGTCCTCATCATCACAGGAGTAGAACCTACCTGAGAATGAAGTCAACATGGAGGCAAAGTCAAGAAAACAGGAAGAGCAGCTACTGGCTCCTCATGACGTGTTCTGACACCCGGATCCAAATGTGCCTGAAAACAGAACCTCATGGGCTTTTCAGATACAGGATGTAACAATTCCCTCAGTTTGACCAAGGCCCTAGCTTTTTGAAATTTATGTCTATCTCATTTTATTAGCCCCCACCCCATGCCAAACAATATATGCCTTTAAGGATATACATGTACCTCTAAATGTGGCTTTTGTTGCATTCCCACAGGCTGTAATGTGTCACAATTTGCTTAGCACTCTTAAGTGAATTACCTAAGTTACTTAGAGATTAAGAAAATATTAGATATTTTTTAATATCCATTGTGATTTCTTACTGACCCCATGAGTTATTTTGAAGTGTGTTGCTTAATTTTCAAACATTGAGGGCTTTTCTGGAAAACTTTAGTTATTATTTCCAGGTGCCACCTGTCTGTAAATTTATGCACAGGTTCTCATTTCCCTTAAGGTTTTCCACATCAAGTGTTTTGGAGACTCCACATAGGTGTCTTTCTTCGATGTGGTCATGAGTAAGTTCTCTTACTTCAGAGTTCACCCCAGTCCCACTGTTTCCTGATGCAAATTTGCACTGTGGGGTGTTATTGGCTGATTACTTTTCATGGGAGGATGAGAATCCTTTCAAAGAAAGCTGTGCCTCATTCAGTAGTGGAGGGGAGAAGAATGTCCTGCGATAGACATATTTAGTTGGCCTACCCAGCATCCCTTGCTCAGAGGACCGATGCTTTCACTCTCCCATGTAGTTCAAGTGGGGTTGTCAATCATCATAAAGTCCCTCTCTTCACATTTTTTTTTCTGCAGAAAGAGACATGTGACTCAGGATGGCCAATCAGAGTGTTTTCTGGGAATGTTCTATAAAGCTGTCAAGGAAGACTGTCTTCTTCAACTGCAAGGTTATGAGTGTGAGTCTCTGGGGACCTTGTTCATAGCCCAGGGGAAAGGTTTACAGATAGAACAAAGTCCAGCTGAGATGAGTAGAGCTGAGAAATGGAACAAAACCTAAGAAAAAGCCCTACTAACATCACTAGAGCCCTAAGATCCACTTGAAGCTAGAATCTCCCCATACTTCCCTTGTCCATGAACACACAGATTTCCTTTTTGCTTATTTGTCACATAAAACCGAATGAGCCCTATATGCTTGTGGTGGTTTGAAGGGTGAATCCCTCCCCTAAACCCCTGACAAAAATAAAGTTGTGTCCATGTCCTAATCCCCAGAACCTGTAAACCTTACCTTATTTGGAGAAAGGGACTTTGGAGATGTGATTAAGGGCCTTGAGATAAGATCGTCCTGAATTACCTGGGTTGGCCTTAAACTCCGTGGCAAGTTGCCTTCTAAGAGACACACAAGAGGGGCGACTAGGTGGCTCAGTCGGTTGAGCGTCCGACTTCAGCTCAGGTCATGATCTCACAGTTCACAGGTTCGAGCCCCACCGCCAGGCTCTGTGCTGACAGCTCAGAGTTTGGAGCCTGCTTCGGATTCTGTGTCTCCCTCTCTCTCTGCCCCTCCCCTGCTCATGATCTGTCTTTCTCTGTCTCTCAAAAATAAATAAATATTAAAAAATTTTTAAGAGACGCACAAGGGAGAGGAGAATATGACATGTGACAACAGTAACAGAAATTGGAGTGACACAGCCACAAGCCCAGGAATGCTGACATCCGAATAGGATCTTCCCAAGAGCTTCTGGAGGGAATGCAGCCCTGGTGATAGATACCTTGATTTTGGATTTCTGGCCTCCAGAACTGTGAGACTAAATTTCTATTGTTTCAAGTTACCAGATTTGTGGTAATTTGTTATGACAGCCTTGGGAGACTAACACATTGCCCCATTTTTGTATCAACTCAGAGAGGTAACCAAGGAGTGTTATTTGGGCCCTGATCTCGTACAATGCTTCATATGACAGGGACTGAACCAACGGATACCACGCTGTATTACCGATCGCCTATTTCTTCTGGCAAACAGTTTTCTTGCTGGTTTACTCTGGACATGCCTGCCTCATTCCTCACTCAGAATGAGTTATCTCTCAGGGGCCCCCTTAAACACAGGTTGCTGGTAAGTCTGTTCTCCATTCTCCCTTCTTGAGCATAGGGTAGTTTTAGTTGCTCAGGCATTAGCATCTGCTGGAACAAGATTTGAATTCCAGATCCCTGTGAGACCATGGACCATGGACCATGAGACCTTACATTTTGGAGCTCCAATTTCTTCAATGGTGAAATGGCGTTGTCCAACTCCCTGGGTTTTATCAAGATTAGACAATGCATGTAGAGCACAGAGCAAGTGACCTGGTCGATGGTCCATGATTCATAGTCCATTTCCTCAGTAACTGTAAGCGATGCGTACTAGTCATTTCGGGTTTCTGTAACAAAGATCTCAAAGGCTGAATGGCTTAAGCAACAGAAATTTATTTCTCACAGTTCTGGAGGCTGAAAGTCTGAGAATGGAGTCCTGGCATAGTTGAGCTCTTGGTGAGAGCCCTTGTCCTGGCTTGTAGGCGGCTGCCTTCTGGCTGTGCGCAACAAGGTAGAAAAGACAAAAGAGAGAGAAGAGAGTTCTCTGGCCTCTTATAAGAGCATTAATCCTGTCAGGAGAGCTCCACCTATGTGACTGAATCATCCCCAAAGGCCCTACCTCCTAATACCATCATACTAGACATTAAGGCTGCTTCAACATATGAATTTGGGGGGTTCAATTCATAACACTATGGTGTGTTGTTAGATACATTTAAAACCCAGCTTAGGACTCTATTCAGATATTGAACAGCAATATATTTAGATAAGGTGCACCAAACCTTGTGGAAAGAAGTCATGATTTGCCAGTGATGGTTTAGGAGTGGGCATGGGACCCAGTTTTGGCCAATAAGATAAGAAAGGTAGGTCTGCTGGAGGTTCTGGGGGAATATTTCATTCCTGATAAAAATAGATACACAAAGGGGTACCCACTCATACTTTGTGCTTTCAGATACTGTGGTGTAAAGATACAGAGCATAGACTGCTGGTAGCCATCTTGTGACCAAGAGGCAAAAGCCCCCAGATGAACATAGATATCCGATATCAGCAAGCTGGGGAGTTCACCAGTTCTGCAAATGCTGGCCTCCAAGCTCTTGATGTGTAAGATAATAAACCCTGATCATCTAAATCTCTCTTGTAGCTAAAAACCTTAAATGTTACCCAAGGACTTTGCAGACTGTACAGCTATTCTTGCTAGTCATACACTATTTAGGCTTACTGGGCAATACCTTAAAGCAGTTCCCTAATAACTGTTTGTCATTCTCTCCTCAATGCTGAAACCTAATTAAGTTTTATCCTCAGGGCTCTATCTTCTACTGAAACATTTCCCCATCACTTTGGGGAGAGGGGAGGGCTTTCTTTACCAAAATCACTGCCCGTGTAAGTCTCAACACATGATGATCATTTCTGTGGTGGAAATCTTTCTCGCAGTAAAATCCAGTCTCAGTGTACACTTCATCTGGGGACTGAGTGAGCCAAAGAACAACTTTCCAAAACCAAATGCCGAATCAGACACAGTTAGGGGCTGTGTTACCTGGAAACTGAATCATGTTCAGCTTTGATGGTGAGCTTTGTTTTGTTTCTTTTCAGCCTTCCCTACATCAGTTCTCTTTCACAGATGCCAGATTCTTCCCTCTTCTCCTCAGCAACAGGCAGACCTCCCTGGAAGGGGCTCCAGAGTTCAGGCTGTGCGGTGACCAATGGTGACTAATTTAAAGGAGGCTGAGGAGGGTCCTGCTCCTCTGTGCATAATCCTGTCACTCTGCACAGTGTAATCATTACAGGGCTACTCTCCCTGCATTCTAGAACAGCCCAAGAGAATGGCTTCTTACAGAGTAAGATTTAACCCTTAACTGTCACATTGCGTATGAAGAACGATTGGATGCTCCGGGGCCACTCATGTCTCCTCGTCCCCATCTTTCTCCCCTCCCATCCCCACCTTCTCCATCCCCATCTTCACTCCTCAGACGACTGTCATGGTTGCCCAACTGGTGTCCATATTCCCACTCGTGTCCCCTGCAGATCACTCACACAGAAAGCAGAGAGAACCTTTAAAACTGGCAATTATCTGAAATAATCCCGTCACCCTCTTGCTTAAAATGCCCCAGGGCTTCTCCTCTTGCTTGGAATAAAACACAAAGTCTTCACCATGGTGCTTAGCTCTGCTCCCAGCCCCACTCCTCCTTCCTTCACAGACACACAGTCACTGTCCCTGGAGGTTTCTTGGAGGTCTCCAAGGTGGCTTGCAGCCCTTGGGCTGGTCACTTCCCAGATGCCCCCATGGCTGATTTCCCTCACTTGTGTAAATACCATCCTTTCAGACAGAGCTTCCCCAGCCAACTAGTTTAAACTGGAACCTTGGCCATTCTCTGGGTCTTTACCTTGACTCTTTTCTTTGGGGGTGGGGGGTGAATCTGAAGATATTTCTCCTTTATTATTTTTTTATTGAGCTATAATTGACATATAACATTATGTTAGTTTCAAGTGCACAATATAATGATTTGATATTTGTATATTTTGCAAAGTGATCACCACGATAAGTCAAGCTAACAGCCATCACCATGTGTGGTTACAATTTTTTGTGTGATGAGAACCATTAAGATCTACTCTCTTAGCAACTTTCAAATATACAAGATAGTATTTTTAACTATACTCACCATGCTGTATGCTATATCTCTATCCTTGACTCTTTCTAAAGTCATATTTCTTGAGGCATAATTTACAGAGACTAATCTTCTCCCTTTTCAGTGTACAGTTCCCTTTGTACTGGCCAATGTACATAGCTGTGTACCTGCGATCCCAATCAATGTAGAGGATATTTCCAGGACACAGAAAGTCCCCTTGTGCCCCCATGGAGTCAACTCCCTCCTCTGCCCTAGGAGGAAACCACAGGTCTGATTTTTTTGTCCCTCCACTTTGCCTTTTCTAGAATGTCATACTGACAGAATCATACAGTACGTAACCTTCTGTGAATGGTTTCTTTCACCTAGCATGACGTTTCTGAGATTTATCTGTGTTGTGTGTATCTACAGTTCATGCCATTTATTGCTGAGATGCACTCCATGTCACGAAGGTACCACAGTTTGCTGAACCATTCACCTATTAAAAGGCATTTTGGTTGTTTCCAGTTTCTGGCTATGACCAATGGTGTATAGATTTCTTGTGTGCTCCTATGTCTCATTTCTCTGTGATAAATGCCCATGAAACAATTCCTGGGTCATATAGTTTAAGGGCATGTTTAGCCTTTTTTTTTTTTTTTAACAGCCAAACTACTTTTCGAAGTGCCTGTACCGTTTGATATGTTAATTTTTATAAAGGCCAATTTAGTAACATTTTATTTTATGGAGAATGCTTTTGATCTCATGTCCAAAACTTTGCCTAACCCCAGATCACAAAGATTTCCCCCTATGTTTTCTTCCTTAAAATGAATGAATGAATGAATCAATGAATTATTATTTTTTTTAGAGAGAGAACTCAAGCAGGGAAGAGGGGCAGGAGGAGAGAGGGAGAGAGAGGATCTCAAGCAGGCTCCACACTCAGTAGAGAGCCCAAAGTGGGGCTCGATCCTATGAACGGTGAGATCATGACCTGAGCTGAAATCAAGAATCAGACGCTCAACTGACTGAGCCACCCAACCCTCCCACCTCCATGTTTTCTTCTAAAAGTTTTACAAATTTGCATTTTGAACTGAGATCTATGATGCATTGGAGTTAATTTCTTTGTATCAAACGTGAAGTTTAGGTCACTTTTTTTTTGTTTATTTGTTTATGGGTAGCCAGCTGTTGCAGTATCATTTGTGGAAATGTCAACTTTCTTCTTTGAATCATTTTTGCATCTTTCTCAAAAACTAATAATCTATATTTGTGTGGGCCTATTTCTGGACCCCATTTTGTCCCATTGACCTATGTGCCACCCTCTCTTAATTACTGTGCCTTTATAGTAACTCTTAAAATCAGGTAGCGTGATTTCTCCAACTTTATTGCCTTTGAAGATCATTTTTCCTATTCTAGTCCTTGTCTTCATTGCCATATAAATTTTAGAATCAACTTGTCTGTATCTGTAAAAAAAAATTATCCGCCTGTAATTTTGATTAGAATCGTGTTAACGCCATAGATGAATTTGGGGGAGAACTGACATCTGTACTATGTTGAGTCTTTAAATCCATGAATAAAGTCTGTGTCTCCATTGATTTGGATTTTCTTTTTCCATGATTAGAAACCAAGGCTTTTTGTGCTTTTCAACGTAAAGATCCAGTGCGATTTTCATTAGATACATACTTCAGTTATTCCATTTTGGAGGTAAGAGGAGTAAAATTGTTTAATTTTTAAATGTTTTTATTTATTTTGAGAGAGCTAGAGAGCACAAGTTGGGGAGGAACAGAGAGAGAATCCCAAATAGGAATTCTCTGATGAGCACAGAGCCCAACATGGGGCTCCATCCCATGACCATGAGATCATGATCTGAGGTGAAATCAAGAGTCAGATGCTTAACAACTGAGCCACTCAGGCACCCCAAATTTATTGATTTTTAAATTTCAATTTAGAGTACACGTTGCCAGTATGTAAAAATATGACTTACTTTGTTGTGTGTAGATCTTATATCCTACAACCTTGTGAACCTCAGTTATTTGTTTTGGAAGCTTCTTTGTAGATTATTTAGGGTTTTCTACATAGACAACCATGTTGTCTGCTAATAGGGACACATTTTGTTTTTCCAATCTGGTTGCCTTTTATTTCTTTTTATCACCTAACCACCCTGGCTAGGACCTCCAGTACAATGTTGAACGGGAGTGGTGAAAAAAGACAACGTGGTTCTTTTTTTTTTTTTTTAATAGTTTATTGTCAAGTTGGTTTCCATATTCCACCCAGTGCTCGTCCCCACAAGTGCCCTCCTCCATGCCCATCACCCCCCTTGTTTCTTGATCTTAGGGAAAAAGCATTCAGTCTTTCACCATTAAGTGTAATTTCAGCTATAGTTTTTCCATGAATGCCATTTATCAGGTTGAAGAACTCCTTTCACAGTTTGCTGAGATTTTTGCAAATCATGAACAAATGTTGAATTTTGTCAGATGCTTCTTCTATAACAATTGATATCATCATGTCATTTTTCTTCTTTAGACTATTAATATAGAAGAGTGTTTTCACTTTTCAGTATTGAACCAGCCTTGAATTCCTCCAATAAACTCCATTTGATTGGGCTTTATTATCCTTTTTGTGTATTGATGGATTCAATGTATTAATATCCTACAATAATCGTTGCATCTATGTTCATGAAGGATATTGATCTATAGTTTTGGTTTTATTTTGTTTTGTTTTTGGTTTTGTCTTTATCTGGTTCTGGTATCAGGGTAATGCTGGGAAATGTTCTGTCTTCTTGTTTTATTTTTCTTCATAACACGTATATATTGACCTCTCCCAGTTTAGTCTCATGAAGAGATGGGGGACTTGTTTCAGTTTTTCATTGTTCTAGCCTAAGTGCCTGGCATATAGGAGGCAACCAATAATTATGTGCTGCTGAACGAATGGGTATACTCTACCAGAATCAAGAGAGAACAATGGAAATTAAAAAGGAAAGAGCAGGAGAATCTAGGCAGAGGACTTTGACTTGAATTAGCTTGGAAATGTGATGATATAAAAACAATGTTGAAGGCAAGGTGTGTCAGTAGTGAAAGAGGAAGATTGCTTTGTAGTCAGACTGGATTTAGATCCTGTCTCTGCTACATACAGGTGTGTGCCCTTGGCCAAACTGATTAGCCTCCTTGACTTTCCATCTCCTCTTCCCCCAAAGAGGGATGAAAGTCATACCTACCTGGCAGGGTGAGATAGGTGAGGATGTATTTGAGGTCCCTGGCAGAGTGTCAGTGTTCAGGAAATGAAAGATACAATAGCAATAATAGTAGTTCTTTACTGAATGGCTTCTACAAGTCACCTCTACAACCAGAGATGGATAAAAGCTGACAAATAAGCCGAAGCAGAATGGAGGGCACTATGCCCACCAGAACTGCCTCAGATTAAGGAGCATTTCATTTGTCTTCATTTGATCCTAAGTAAGAGAGCAGAAGTAATTAGAACAGCCTGAGCCAATTCTGGCATTGACAATCATGTCTTCTCCCAGGACCTATATCTGCCTACAGACCTATGTTATAGCATCTTGGTCCTCATCCAGACCCACATCTGCAGTAGAGTGTCAGGCAACTGGCAGAGAATACTTCTGCCTGCAGAGGAAGGGCGCTGGGAGACAAAAGAGGGAAGGGATGCAAAATCCGAGGCAGAGACACTCAGTAGGAGCAATTGGATTTCTCTGGTAGAAGCTGAAGTAGAGGAAGGTGGGGAATGAGGACATCTGAGCCAAACACCGGGTCATCATTATCCTCCAAGTCCCAACAGAAGTAAAAGGCTGAAGAGAGAAGACCTGGAAGAGGGCCAAGACAAGAACACTCTTCTCCCCTGGGGTCCATAATAGTATGACTGAAGGAGGATAGGTGTTGTGTGGGGAGAATGCACGAGACAGAACATCCACAAACTCACCCGCAGGACTTTGGGAAATATGCGTGGTTGCATGATGCTGTCACTCATGGAACCCCAGACACCACGCCACCACCCTGTGCTATCACCAGCTGTCAGAGGGGCACCCTGTCCTGGCCCTTTTCCTCTCTGGATGTTCCTCACGATTCCTGGCATTGCTCCCTGTGCTGAAGCGCACACTTCTTTGCCATCATCCCAAATAGCATAAGCAAAGGCCAGAGCAGTGAGGCAGTCGTCCCACTTTTAGGTTAAAGAGAAACCCCAGAACAGGTTCTTTTAATAAATCTGGTTATAATGTAAGTAACTACTATTTCTCACGAGCAAAAGTACAACTAAAAGTCAATGTCATGCCAAGCCTTTTTAATTTCAGAAGGTGTTTATTTTCCCTCCAAAGCCAAGTAATATCATTTTATTTCGTTTAATTACATCCACATGGGGGAAAAGTCAGAAACTAGAGGTATCTTGCGGTTCTTGTAAACAATAATGCTTTCTCCCACATAGAATGTGGGCTGCGTTCCTGGCTTGACATGTTATGTGGTCTGAGTGAGAAACGAGACCTTTGGGAGATTATTGTCCATTTGATGGAAAGCCAGTGTTCAGCTAGGTCACCGAGTATGGTCGGGGGCGGAGTTGAGGAGGGGGGATCGGGTGTGGAGGTGAGTTTGGAGTAGCCCTGCCCCTTCTGATAAGAAGCACAATATGCTGTAACTCACCTCCCAACTTTGTCCAAATAAGACACATTTTGCCTTGTGTCACATACACCTTTCCTTCTTTAATAATTTCTGACTGTATACCAGAATGTTTGACTCTTAATGGAGGAGACTGCAAATAAGGGAATTAAAAAGAGTCTTTTGGAGGATCGTATGTGATTTAGTAATTTTTTCCCCATATGTTTTAATGTTATATTACATTCATCACATCTAAAACTATCACCTTAATTTCCTGTTATCCACAACGATGATTTTCACATTATATCGCTATCTATCTATCTATCTATCTATCTATGCAGTGGAACTGGTTTTTCTCAAATGAAATCTTACAGATTCTCAACACATAACAGATAAAAGTACAACTAAGCTCAGCTCTTTACAAGCCACAGAGGAGAGATTGGGGCCTTGACCAGTGTGAACTTTACTGAAATGGTGCTAGAGTCAGAACTAAGCACGTATAAGGATGGGAACCTGGTTGTTTCCATGTTTAAATGATTAGAAGGCCGGAGAGCACCGACGAAGGATAGGGGAGAAAGGTCAGTGTGCTCCCGGCCCCACGTTCCCCTCCTCCAGCCTGCGCTGGGGAATCACAGGCAACCAACAAGAGGAAGAGCATTCTTGAGGCCACACTCCCCCTCTTCCCGGCTTGGTCACCCTGTGCAAGGTGGAGGGGCCCAGACACATTTGCACATCTGGTTCTGATGAGGGAAAACCCACCCAAGGCACAGTGGCTTGAGTTTCCCAGAACAGCTGCCCACCCTTTCTTCTCTAGAAGTCCTTCTCCTCCTCCTCCTGTACGGAAGGATCCCAGGCCTGGTTTTCATAGGAAATGTGCTCTCAATAATGTTCGCCATCAAATGAAAACACAACCATCTCCTTGTTCAAGAGAATGAGAACCACTCACGGTAACGTCGCGATTCTGTTAAAACAGAGTGTTTCCTTCCCTACTTGACTGGAGAAAACTATCATTTTGGAATCCTTCACGTGCTAAGACAGAATGTCTCACTGAGACCAAGGTTCATGGTGGGACCCCTACAGAATGAGCTGGACTTCCTGTACCTGGGTTCCCTCCCCTGTAAAACTAGGGACAGGGCTGGGATCGAATATTCTGGAATTTCAGCATAACGGAGCACAAGCCTCAGGCTGCAAAGTCCATTCTCCAAGTATTTAGCTTTGAGGCTGTCAGAGAATGAGCTTGAATTCAAGGTGCTGCAGAACTGAAAGAAACCAAGGCCTTTACTGGTCCAAATCCTTGCGTATCCCATGTGATGGTCGTGCTTATGTGTGTGTCCACTTGGCTAGGCTATCGCACCCAGCGACTTAATCAAACTTGAATCTGGGTGTTGCTCTGAAGGCATTTTGTAGATGTGGTTAACAGTTATAGTCAGTTGACAGTAAGAGAGGAAGATTGCCCTCAGTAATGTGGGTGGGTCTCATCCTAACAGCTGAAGGTCTTGAAAGGCAAAAACAGATTTTCAGAAGAAGAAGAAAATTCTGCTTCAAGACTGTAAATAGGGAACACCTGGGGGGCTCAGTCGGTTGAGCGTCCAACTTCGGCTCAGGTCATCATCTCATGGTTCGTAGGTTTGAGCCCCGTGCCAGGTTCTGTGCTTGCTCGGAGCCTGGAGTCTGCTTCGGATTCTGTGTCTCCCTCTCTCTCTGCCTCTCCCCTGCTCGTGCTCTGTCTCTCTCTCAAGAATAAATTAACAAAGTGGTGCCTGGGTGGCTCAGTTGGTTAAGTGTCTGACTTCGGCTCAGGTCAAGATCTCACGGTTCGTGGGTTTGAGCCCCGTGTCGGGCTCTGTGCTGACAGCTCAGAGCCTGGAGCCTGTTTCAGGTTCTGTATCTCTCTCTTTCTCTGACCCTCCCCTGCTCACTCTCTCTCTGTCTCTGTCTCTCAGAAATAAGTAAAACATCCATCAATCCTCAGTTTGTTCTCAGCATTCAAGAGTCTCTCATGGCTTGACTCTCTCCCTCTCCCCCACTATGGGTGTGGGGGGAGGGGGAAGGGGAGCATGGACGAGGGCACTTGTGGGGATGAGCACTGGGTGTTATATGGAAACCAACTTGACAATAAACTATTTGTAAAAAAACAAAAAACAAAAACCAAAAAAAATAAATATAAAAAAGAAATACATAAAACATAAAAAAAATAAATTAACATTAAAAAATTATTTAAGAAAAAAGACTATAACAGAAACCCTGCCTGTGTTTCAGCCTCGTGGCCTTCTCCACAGGTTTCTAACCTGCCCATTCTCATAACTGCATAGGCCAATTACTTAAAGTAAATCTCTTCCCATAGGGTAGGTGGTCCTAGACTGTTCTCGCTAAGAAACAGACAAGACCAGAGCCAGACTCCCTTGGGCTCGTACCTCCCTCCTGTCTTCCGATTGGGACACAACCCTCTCATCAAGTTATCACACTACTCCCTAAGACCTTACTTTCAAGTGAACGTTACTTTCAGAAAGAATTTAGATTCTTCTAGCAGAGCAGCATTTTTCTCTGTGAGGCACGGGCACAAACACTTCTCATGTCGGAACACAGGACATACATAGGCACCCAAACATGCTTAGTGTGTAATGAAACAAAAATTTCCTGAAACGGTATTTCTCAGAGGCAGCACATTCTATCACTTCTATTTTATTTTACTTCATTTTTGAAAAATGTTAGTCGTATGCATTAAGTGGCTTGTTTGAGCCAAGATTGCCCATGATGGCAGATGTGTCTGGTGCCTGTAACACATCTCCCTCAGCCACCCTTGATTTCAGTCACAGCTGTGCTCTGGAAAGTTCTGTGTGAGCTCAGGCTCACTTCACTCACGGCATCTCACTCCAGGCAGCGGGTACACAGGCCCCGGGCCCTTGTATGGTTCCTTTGGCTCTTAATCAAGTACAGCCTGAAATGTGGGGCGGTCCTCAGTCAGTGGGGAGAGGAGCTGGTAGATGGGTGGCCCAGCCCCCACCTTCAAGCAGACAGAGCATCCACAGAAGCATTCTGTATGCTTCTCAGGAGGACCATAGCGGTGACCTTGACAATGCTCCTTATGTCTGCTCCCCTTTTCCTGCCTCCTCTGTCCTGCTGCAAACTGCTGGCTCCTGGCAAAGCCTCCCAGATCAATTACTTGCACCAACTCTACATTTCAGGCTCCACTCTCAAGAAAATCCAAACTCAGACCCATCTTCCTTCTCACTGTCAGAACCCTCTACAGCTCCCTTCAGATGGTCACCGTGTATTTGCTGGTATCTCCAGGGATGACAAGAGCTCTTATTTCCTCAGCTCGGTCTCCCCATTGCTGGACAAGTCAGGGGGACAGAAGTGAGCCAGAGGGCATCCAGGGCTTTCCATGCGTCGAACGCCGTGCTAGTGTATTCTTTCACTCTCTTTGTTAAAAGGTAGTTTCAGGTTGTTGTAGACTTAAAAACAGACAAATTAATTTTTATAGTAGCTTTTTTGAGATATTTATGTTCCATACAATTTACCTATTTAAAGTGTACAAGCCAGTGGTTTTGCATATATTCACAGGGTTGTGTCATCCTTACCCCAGTTTTAGGACATGCCTATCACCTAAAAAGAAACCCCATACCCATTAGCAATTACCCCCCCATTTTCTTCCACCAACCACACCACCCTCAGTGCCAGGCAATCACGGATCTACTTTCTGTCTCTGGGTTTGACTATTCTGGATATTTGACATAAGTTGGGTCATACAAGATGTGCCCTTTTGTGTCTGGCTTCTTTCACCCAGCACAGTGCTTTCAAGGTTCATCCATATGGTAGCAGTTATCAGAGCTTCATTCCCTTTTTGTCACTGAATAATACTTCATTGTAGGGATATGCCACATCTTGTTCGTGATTTTTCACTTGATGGACGTTTTGGTTGTATCAAAAAGTAGCTTGTTATATTGAACTATAATCTGCCTTAGAATTTTGCCTTTGTTTTGAACTTCTAGGTTTACCCATAATAATCCTCCTCCTCCTTTAGCGTGTGGATGCTCACCATCAGTGGCTGTTGATGGGACGGCTTTGATCTCTAGGCCATGCCCTTCTCACCATACTGATCATGTTCCTCTGACAAACCCCAGTTTGCCACAAGCATCCTAAAAGAGGGATGGTCAGGGAGAATATCAGAGCAAGTACTTACCGTCTTAATTATTCATTTATAGTACAATTAATGATAAGACAACAAGTTGAATGAGAAGTGTACTAAGAGGCTCCAAAAGAAGGCGCATCCATTTTTTAAAAAAAATATTAATGTGCTCTGAGAAAGTTAAGGGCCCATTTTACTACAGTGACATTCCTCTGGGCAAGGAGGAAGGCCCAGCTGCAATAATGCCAATCGTCTAGGCAACAGCTCAGTAATGTTCTTTTGTGAAGTAGCTCTGTAACGTTCTTTTCTCAGCTGTGTAAATGTGACCACATAATTACTTTCAGCTAAGGAAGACGTTTGACAGGGATAGCCCTGCTATACAGGTGTCCAGGAGAATGGAAGGGATGGAGAGGGAAAGAAGGGTGAAGGCGCCATGACTCTCTTGTGCTCCTCATCAGCATTGATGATTCTAGCTGCACAATCTTTGCTGCAGAATCTTCTCTTCCCAGATTAAAAAGGACTCCTCTGGTACAAGGGCCCATCTTCAACATATCTCTAATCTCCCACCCAGGTCTTGCCATAGCCCTTACAACTGTGTGCTCAGTAAATACTTTTAGAGGATAATAGATGGATGGATAGATGGATGGATGGATGAGGATGAATGGATGATAGATGAGTAAATGGCTATAGAGATACATGGATGGATGAATGGATGATTGTGGAGAGATGGATGGAAGGATGGATGTATGGATAGATGGGTGTATGAGTCAATGAATGAAACAACAAAGAGAGAAAAAGGGGGATGGAAACACAGAACTACAAACAGAATCATCACCTCAGGGGTTAATCAAAAGCTTGTATTGCAAAGCAGCTGTTCTAGGCCTGAGAATGGCCAGCTTCTGGAAGTTCACTCTTCTTCTTCCAATTGGTGAAAAAATGTACCTTTTTTATATACTCATATCTGTGTCAGGTCTCCCTGTAGCCTGGGCAGAAACTGAAATGCTTATCATAATAGTTCAGATAATGTGCATGGAAGGCTGCACATTATCTATAATATAATATAAATATAAATATAAATATAAATCCCCATTTGGATGTGAATTGAGTGGAGGCAGTGACACTACTATTTCCTTAGTGTGACTGGGTACCAGATGCTGGTAGGTATCCTCTCTGCCCATTGGCAGCAGCCTCAGCTTGCCACAACCCTTCTCCTTGGTGCTGTGGCAGGAAATTGAGGGCTAAAGAGTGTCAGGTGGTCATAGAAGCCTTAAAAAGGGGAATCACCTTGCCCAACTACCATGTTGTACAAATAAGCTGAAGACAGGAAAGGAGAGGTGATATATATATGGTCAAATGAGTAGTTAGTAACTGATCTGGAATTTGGACCCAGGTTTCATGATTGCTCCTTACTTTCCCCAGACTTTCTCTCTAACATCATCACTGGATCAGTTTATAAAGATCAACATTCATCTCAAAACCACCACCATTACTTTAACGACACTTTCTGGAGACCTCAGCAGAGCACAGATGAGGACCAAAAATTCTCCTCTGTTCCTTTTTCGTGAGCTTGTTGACTCAATGGTAGGGTCTCTTGGCTCCTTTCAAATCCATTTTTCCCCTCAGAGTGTCCTTTAGCTCCTGGTTTGGCCCAGTGGTAATAAGCTTGAAATTTGCTGGTGAGAAGGGGAGCCTTCCAGAGCCTTTGAGAACTAAGTAATGTCTCTGATGAGGCACAACCTCATCACAGGACTTGGCGGGCTTAAAAAAGCTCTTTCAAATCACTCAGATTATTTCCCCCGGTAGAGCTCTGGCCCAAAATATCCAATAGCCCATTCCCAGTGTGCTTCTCAAGGCTCAGATGCTGCAAGGATAGCGGTCTTCCTGGGAAATGCAGCTGCTGTTACATAATAAAGGGTGGAACTTTCCTGTCTTAGCAGAGACTACCGCCCCTGTTGATTGGGGCAGGGAATAAGAAATCATCAAAGTCACACTTCAGCCTTCGCTCTGACACGAACTCTTCTGCTCCAAGCATTCTTCAAACTAGAGAGCACCTCATTTCTGCCTCTGGTCGGAAGCAAGCATGTGGGAGTCAGAAGACCCCGGGTGGTAGGGGAGTGACTACCTGTCCTGGACTTGTGATGTTGGGTGAGTCACCTGACCTAATTGAGTTTTAGGTTCTTCATCTGCAAGATAGCAGTAGTAATCATAATAGCTCTGTCACAGGCCAATATTACAGGTAGCGCAAGAGTCCTTTACATCAACGATACTTCTGGGGCACCTGGGTGGCTCGGTCGGTTGAGCATCCGACTTTGGCTCAGGTCATGATCTCACAGTTTGTGAGTTCGAGCCCCGCATTGGGCTCACTGCTGTCAGCCTGTCAGTGCAGAGCCTGCTTTGGATCTTCTGTCCCCCTCTCTCTACCCCTCCCCTGCTTGTGCTCTTCCACCAAATAAATAAATATTTAAAATGAATGAATGAATGAATGAATGAATGAATGAATAAACAAATAAGAATACTCCTAACGAAAAAAATTATTCAATGACGCTTGTGAAATCATGGTGAGGAAGACTTTATTCAAGGCAATAACGGCTAAGGACCACTGTAATGCGGAGCATTGGACTCAACTCTGAGTACAACATGGACATGGGGATTTATAGCCATGGGGTCAGGGTGAGAGTCCGTGGATGGATATTAAAAAGAGGCAACATCAGGGGTGAAGGGAGATTCTTGCTAAACGGGCCAAGGAGGATTCTTGCTGAAGGCAGGCTGAGGTGATCAGAAATCATATGGGGGATGGTGGAGGATAAGAAACTGGATCCAGGTATCAAAGGTCGGGGATTCTGGTTGTGTTGACTTAGCAGGATTCTCGCTAAAATGGGGCAGTGCAGAGATGAAGATGAGAGTCCAAAAGTCAAGGTCTGCTTGAAAAGTTCAGTGGAGCCCGAGTCATTTGGTAGAGGAGGGGATCTCTGTCAATGCAAATATTAAATGCCTTCTGACTTGGTTGCTTAGGACAGGTTGCTAGCAAAAAGGGAGCGAATGGAGAAACCAAGGCACCAACTCCTTTAGAAGCCAGCCCAGCCACTGACCTTTTGGCCAATCCCACCTTGCCTGGAGGTGATGGCCCACACTGCAAAACATTTCTTCTTTAGACCTCCGATGCCGAGAAAATTCATCTCAGTTTTGATCTTCTGCCTTCAGATCTTGCACATAAGGAAGAGTGGAGCAGAGACTTATGGTTCAAAACAGCACAGTAAACCAGCTGGGGAACAAATGGTGGATCCAACTGCTTTCCCAGGTGCCTCCCCACCTGAACCACAGGAACGCAGGAGGCCACGCCCGGGGGGCCTCACCTGCTTCCCCTCTTCTTCCCCGGGTTTGTGTCACTTCGACAGGCAGCCAGGGGCCTCTGGGCTACAGGCATGCTTAAAAACCACATCTCTTTTAAAAGCAAGGTCACGGACCCTTTCATTTTTCAAGGAGGGCTTCACAGGTGCATGGAAGCAGAGTTTCCCCTTTCCCCTGTCAGGCGCTGCTAACGTGTCAGACCCAAAGCCTCGAGGTCCTGCGGGTTCGCAGCCGGACACCGCGACTTTACCCCGTGAGCTTCATCTGCGCCTTCTGCGCTCTTCATGAACTTCTCAGTTAAAACAGACACGTGGAACTGAAGAACTGGCCCCAGAAAGAAAAAAAAAAAGCGAGAGTCCTGAACAAAAGGGCATGGGGGAAAACTGGAGTTTTCAGAGAAGGACGGAGCAGATGGGAGCTGAACATGCCGAGGGAGGGAGCCGACGGCCGGTTGGTCACCAGTGGGCACAGCCTCCCCGCCTGTTGTTCCGAGGGGGGTCCGGGGAACAGGCCCTGCCCCTTGGTGGGCATTGGACGGCCTCCTGCCGTGACCGGGAATTTATTACTTCCACCCCACCCCCCACCCCCACCCTGCTCCGCCTCCCAGACCTCACTTGGGGCTGCAATTAAACTTTTCAACTTGGAAAGTAAACATCAGGGATGCAAAGGGGTCGATTCCGAGGCCTTGCACGGAGACAGCAAAGAGGTCGGCCTGGAAGCAGCCAGCCCCCCCCCCCCACCTCACCCCAGGCTAGAGGACAAGGCAGACCGAGGGGGGAGGTCAGCATGTCTCCCACGGCCCCCCAACATTTGGACGGGGGTGAGGAACTGGTGTAGGGATGGAGGATGGGAGCTTCCTGGATGGGACCCAGGGAGGCGGGGAAGAAAGGAGCCGCTGGAGGTACAGCGGGAGGGAAGTTTCTCTCAAAACCTGAAACCAAACCACGCGCTTTCCTCCAATTCAGAGTTTCTAAAATGAACGGCAGAGTTTCAGCAGTAGTGAGAGTCTGAATTCAGCTTTACAGGGCTCCACATGGTTTTGTGAGTGTGGGGAAGGCCAGCCTGCTTAACGGCCCTTATTTCCCTCTGGACCGCAGACACCCCACCCCCAGCTCACACCCCCCGCAGCCTCTCCCACTGAGCCACTTTGGCTCCCCTCCCCCACCCCTCCAAACCGGTTTCTGTATGTAAACGAAGATGCCTTTTCTACCATTTCAGAATATTAATATTTGTTCTGCATCACCGATTTGTCTTGGCTTTTGTAAAGTGCTGAATGAGGCCCTCTTGCGATGAGCCCTGTAGACAGTCCGTTCCCACTGAAGTTTGAACTTTTGTAGGACGCCAGGGAGAGCCAAGGTCTCATTTAAGGAAGGAGAAGGGTCGTTAAGGTGAGGAACCTAAGACCAAACCATGAGCCATCCTCGATGCATGAAAATTTAAAGTATATCAATTTCAGCCAACAGGTTAAGTTCTAAGTCACCCGTTCTAGTCAATAGTTCTGTCCCCTGGGGATTCTCTTGTGTTTCAAGTATTCTGTTACTTTTAATGTGCTTTGTCCCTTTCACTGAAAATGTTGCTCCGAAGGTGAGGGCAGAATTAAATGACCGCCCCGGGTTTCAAAGGGACTCCCAGTAATTCTCGACTCCCAAAGGGGCCGACACCTGATCTTCAAAAGGCCTCTGCCCAAGCCCAGGCTTTGAGGACTGGAAAGGGCATCTGCCTGCAACCTTCCATTTTACGGATTAGAAAATATGCACAAAACTGGAATGAAGAGCAGTCCTGTCACATGTTCAAGTGCAAGCGGCCAGTTGGTGCCAAAGCGAAGGCTAGATCCTAACTCTCGACCCCTACCCGTATTCACGCATCTCACCGCACGGCCCTCCTTCAGGGCTGCAGCTCAGTAACAAGCTGCTGGAGGGACATCTTCAGCCAAAGAGAGGGCATCTTTGTGCTTGAAAACAAAAATACATGACGTGGTCAGCAGACTGAAGAAAGCTGTGTCCAGGGAGGTAGCTGTAGGCAGCTGAGTATCAAGAAGGAAGCAGAAATTTGGAAAGTCTCAAGACTTGGAAGCCCAAGAACCCAGGATAGCAGGGATGTGGGTGGGACTCAAATTGATATCAGTACAAGAAAGAGCTAGACCTCCCAGGTCTATGCAGCCAGGGGATTATCCTTCCCCAACCTGGCAGAGACCGGCATCAGAGTTTACTCCTGGAGAAGCTGAACCCAAGTGCCTTGGACTGAGAGATATCGGGAGTAGCCTAGTGGGATGAAGTAGCACACCGAGGGAAGGAAGGTTGGGTGAACGTCAGCCTGCCCTTTATCCCCACTGGAGCTCCCAGACACCTGAACACTGGGGTCCAGGCTTGTACCCCAACCCAAGCAGGAAGTTGGAACATTCCTGGCTGGGGAAACTGAACTGTCTAATGGGAAAAGCCAACAGGTCCTGACATTTGGAAACTCCCAGTGAGATGACGAGGCTCCTGGCCAATCCCTTGGGGTCGGGTCTCCGAGTCAATGGGCTCTAGCCAACACAACAGAGGTCCTAGTACAAAGCAGGATGTACTTGTCTCTGTAAAAATTAATTAATTAATTAAAAAATTAAAAAAATTATGGTGAAATTCACATAATATAAAACTAGCCATTTTCAGGTGAGCAATTCAGTGGCAGTTGGTGCATTCACAATATTGTGCAACTACCACCTCCGTCTCATCCCAAAACATTTCATCACCCCAAAAAGAAATTCCCGTGCTTCACTTTTGACTAAAAAATGGGCAACCAGGTGTCGCCAGGCATCTGAGGGAAAAGTTCTAGCATGAATGACAGGAAAAGGCAACAGACAAGAGGAACTCAAAAGGCATAGAAGGAGTCAAGAGGAGAGCCTTTCCATTATTTATTTATTTTTATTTTTTTATCTGGCTTTAATTCTGAGAGAGTTAACATATTGTTACATTAGTTTCAAGTGTACAAGGTGGTGATTCCACACTTCCATACATCACCTGGTGCTCATCACGGCAAGTGCCCTCCTTTATCCCCATCACCTGTTCCCCCCTCCCTCCTCCCTCCTCTCTTCCCCTCCCTCCTCCCCTCTGGTAACCATCAGTTGGTTTTTTATAGTTAAGAGCCTGTTTCTTGGTTTGCCTCCCCTCTTTCTCTCTCTCTTTTTTCCCCATTTGCTTATTTGTTTTGTTTCTTAAATTCCACATATGAGTGAGATCAAACGGTATTTGTCTTTCTCTGACTATCTCATTAGCATTATAATCTCTACTTCCATCCATGTTGTTGCAAATGACAAGATTTCATTCTTTTTTTATGACTGAATAATATTCCGTTGTGTATATATACCACTTCTTTTCTTTTTTAATTTATTTTAGTGTTTATTTATTTTTGAGAGAGAGAGACAGAGTGCAAGTGGGGGAGGAGCAGATAGAGAGAGAAGGAGACAGAGGATCCAAAGCAGACACCAGTCTCCGAGCTGTCAGCACAGAGCCTGGCATGGGACTTAAACCCATGAACTGTGCGATCGCAACCTCAGCTGAAGTCGAATGCTTAACTGACTGAGCCACCAAGGAGCAACCCACATTTTCTTTATCCATTCATCTATTGATGGACACTTGGGCTGCTTCCATAATTTGGCTATTGTAAAGGAGTAGGACATTTTTATAACTAAACTTTAAAAAGTTATCCTCAGAAAGATGAGAAGGTGTTGCATGTTTGAAACAAAAAGCTGATGCTAAAAAGGAGAGGTGATATTTATAGAATGTATAGAATGAGAAAGAGTTTGTAGAAATTCGAAGCATGAGAACACAACTTTTTAAATTTTTTATTGAAGTATAATTGACACACAATGTTGCATTAGTTTCTGGTGTATGACATAGTGACCTAGCAAGGCTACATGTGATACTGTGGCCACTACAAGTGTGACTACTGTCTGTCCCCAAACAGCTCTATTAAAATACCATTTACTATATTCCTCTACTGTAACTTTTATACCCATGATTTTTTCATTCCACAGTTGTAAGCCTGTATCTCCCTCTCCCCTTCACCTATTTTGCCCACCCCTCCATTTTCCTCCTCCCTGGCAACCATTAAACATTAGAAGATAATGCTGAAACGATCACCCAGAAAGGTAAAAAATGTAAAATTGGAAAAAGAAGCTAAGACAATTACAATCTATGAGTCAAAGAGTGCCAACATTGCATAATAGGAGTTCTAGAAAGAGAGAAAAGAGAGTATAGAGGAAAGATTTTCTTAAAGGACAAATACAGGAAAAATTTCCAAAACTGAAAGCATGTGTCTCCAGATTGAAAGGGCTAATTTGAGTTTTCTGCACAAAGCATGAAAATGAGACCCACATCAAGGCAAACCATTGCATGATTTTAGAAGAGCTGGCACAGGAAAGTATCCAAAATTTCCAGCAAGGGAAAAAAAAAAAAAAAGGCAACATATAGAGGATTTGGAATCAGAATGGTGTCAGAATTACCAAAAGTAATAATGGCATCTGGAAAATAATGGAACAATGCTTTTCAAACTAGGAGTGAGGATTATTTGTAAACTAAAATTTTATACCCAGCTATGTTAGAATTTCCCAATAAAACAGAACTAGTGGGGTGTATAGATACAGATTATCTATAGCTATAGATGCAGGTATAGACTAGAAGAGATTTTTTTACAGGCATTGGCTCACTCAGTAATGGAGGCTTAGAAGTCCCATAGTCTACTGTCCACAAGCTCAACAACCAGGAAAGCCAGTGATACAATTCAGCCTCAGGCAGAAGGACAGAGAACCAAAGTCCACTGGTATAAGTCCAGAGTTCAAAGGCCTGAGCCAGGAGCTCTGACATCCAAGGGCAGGAGAAGATAGACCTCCCAGCTCAAGAAGAGAGAGTGGGGAGTCACCCTTCTCTCATTTTTGTTCTATTTGGGCCTGCTTACACCAGCGAGTGTGGATCTTCTTTACACAGTCTCCTGAATCAAATGCTTATCTCTTCCAGAAATACCCTCACTGACATACCCAGAAATACTGTTTTATTAGGCATTTGGCATCCTTTAGCCCCATCAAGTTAACATATAAACTTAGCCATCACACCAAATCCACTGGGGCACCTGGGTGGCTTGGTTGGTTGAGTGTCAACTCAGTTTCGGGTCAGGTCATGATCCTGGGATTGTGAGATTGGGGACCGTGCTGGGCTTCATGCTGGGCATGAAGCCTGCTTGGGATTTTCTTTCTCTCTCTCTCCCTCTGCCCCTCTCCCCACTTGTACTCTCTCTCTCTAAAAAAAACAAAAACAAAAACACCTCAAGTATCACTGCAGCTAATCTATGCAGGTAGAATGAAGTTATTTTTTCGCTATTTATAAATTCCATTTATTAAAACCCTCCACCAAAACAAGGAAGTAAAATTTTTAAAAAGAATATGATATGAAGTCAAAGAAATAAAGGATTCAACATGGGGAAGGGTTAAAGGAACTCCCAAAACGGCCCTGAAGGGAAATCGTGTGATGAGTGTGAAAAGAATGACAGAATGTAGTCTGGGGTCTTTCTGGAGGGAGGTCTAGAAATTGTCTGGAAGAGACGTATCTAGGATAAAAATGGAACTTGATGTGCAGGTAGTCAAAGAAATTTCAGCTCTGGTAGAAGCCACATTACCAATTAATGGTAAGGACATGGAAAATTAAGCAAAAATTTTTAAATGAGGTCATTAGTAATGCTAGGTATGAAAAGGAAGAAGTAACCCTGGTCAGCTCCATGGAACTCTTGCCATTGATATTTACATGGCCCAAATAATACAAATCTGGAATACGAATTTAGCCAGACATCATTATAGAACTAAATTAGATGGCTGGAACAAAGGATCTGGGACAGAAAAAGTAGGAGTATTTGTGGCATCAATACCAATACTATGCAATACAATAACAAGGTATACCAGCAGCCAATGCAGAGAGAGCAAGACATTGCAACATGCACATGCTATTTAGAAACCCAAAGGGAGATACCGGAAGAACATCTCAAAAGATTGGGAAGTTATTTGCCTCAAGAGAGGAGAACTTTTGAAGGGGGAGGGGGCAAGGGGCAGCTGTTTTCAAGTGACTTTTTTTTTTTTTAAGTTTATTTATTTATTTTGAGAGAAAGGGAGACAGCGTGACGGGGAAGGGACAGAGAGAGAGGGAGAGAGAGCATCCCAAAGCAAGCTCTGCACTATTATCGTGAAGCCAGATGGGTTGTGAGACCATGACCTGAGCCAAAACCAAGAGTCCGACACTTAATGGACTGAGCCACTCAGGTGCCCCTCAGGAGGCTTTTTAGCACTGTTTTGCCTTTTTAATCTACGACCATGGATTTCTCGAATAGAAATATAGATAAACGGTTTTTAAACCCTGCCAGCACCCCCCCCCCACCCGCCCCCTGACTACAATCTGGCCTCAACAAAGCCAGTCACAGCCAGTGCCACGTGATGTCCTCCTTCCTATAAGTGCTTTGTGGACTGGAAATGCTACCGGCTGTCAAGTCTCCTTCCCGAAAGATGGGACCTCTTTTTCAACCCCGAGGAAACGGACCACTAAATACAAGTCAAATCTGGTTACAGTCAGAATCCAAGTGAAGTGTAGCCAAAATATTTGTGAGTCGCAGGTAATGGCCTAGTTCCCCCAGCATGATGTGTTGTAGCAGCATTTCGGAGCACGGAAAGTCCTAGCCTTTTTTCCACACCAGCCTCTACGGCCTCCCCCTGCCCTGGCCCAGGCTCTCATCCTTCTTGCCTGGACTTGCTTGCTGTTGGGATTTTTTAAAGAGTTGGGTTCATGGACTGTCTTGATGAGGACAAAGACCACAGCTGACTGATTTTTTTTCCTTTTTGTCCCCTGTGTCTAACATGGTGACCAATATGTGGAGGCTATGCAGGCAGGGTTTGAATCAGCAAAGAAAGGGGGAGGAGTGAATGAATGTAAAAGGAAATCATCAAAGCCGCAGCCAGGATTAATGCTGCATAATGAAAGCGGAGGGTGAAAAGGACCAGAAAGAGAGGTCCGTTAATAAACGGTGGTGAATGCAGCAAGGACCGACGTGTATACAGGCACTGTCCTGGGAGTGCCATGAATCCTCATGACAACCCACGAGGCAGGTTAGCACTGCCCCCAAGTACAGAGAAGGAAGTAATTGGCCCCGAATTCTACAGGAAACAAGTGATAGATGAGCCAGGTTTAGGACCCGGGCCACCAGGCTCCAGGGTCTGAGAGGTTTGCCAAAGGGCTGGAGCCCCAGAGAGCTGACCTGCTGTGTGTCCTCCACTGGGCTGGGCTTATTAAGAAAGCACCAGAAGAGAAGGTGTCTTTAGTGTTAAATGGGGGCTTGTAGGATGAAAACTATTAGGAGCGTTGGGGTCCTCGCCCAAGGTGGGGGGTGGCTACCTGTGTCTACCAGATGCTGAGCCTGGGGGGGGAGAAGAGCCAGCTTATAGGAGACAGTGACCAGACACAAGTGGGTGTGGGCCCAAGAGAGGACCCCTGAGGTGCTCCTGGGTGACAACACTCTAATTGTCCAATGTCCTGGCGCTCCCTGGACATCAGGGGAGGGCAGAAAGAGGGCCGAGCAAGTGAAAGTAAGAACTGGTCCATGAAAGTTTCTGCAGAAAACGGAGGATCCAAGGAGGCTCTGGTGAGCGAGATGGTAGGACCAGGGAGGTGCAATTCACAAGTAAACAGAATATCTTGGGTCTTTCCAAGACATCAGGGCACTATGGCGTTCCTTAGCCGGGGATAAACTGATCACAAAATGGCCGCGATCTCTCACCTCTACCTATATCCAGTCCTTCGCTTTGCAGCTCTGACCCACCACACATGTGAAAAAGCCCAGCCAAGGTCACCAGAGCCGCCCCTCTGCTGAGCAGCTGACCTCAGATGGATGAGTGAGCCCAGCAGAGACCAGAGGGCCATCCTGCCCAACTGTGGACTGGTGAGAAATAACAATGCTTATTTTATCCTCCTTAGAGGTTTGTTATGTAATGTCACTAGCTGTTACAGGAATCATTGGGACGCCAGGAAGGGAAGAGTCGTGGGACAGTTCAGAGCTCCCTCTTTCCCCGCTCAGATGCATCAGCTAGACAGCAGAGGCTATCAACTAAATAAGAAAAAAAGCTACTGTTCAATGAGCACCTACTACGTGGAAGGCAACCTTGTGAGGTAGGGGTGAGGGCTGGCAGTGACTTCTAGGCACCTACCCAATACATACTCTTTTCTTTTGTTACTAACTTTATTTGGGTTCTGTACCCTGCTTTAAAAGTGACACTTCTTGGGCAGAAGACATGAACAGACACTTCTCCAAAGAGGACATCCAGATTGCCAACAGACACATGAAACGATGCTCAGCATCCCTCCTCATCAGGGAAATACAAATCAAAACCACACTGAGATACCACCTCACGCCAGTCAGAGTGGCTAAAATGAGCAAATCAGAGAACTCCAGATGCTGGCGAGGATGTGGAGAAACGGGCACCCTCCTACACTGTTGGTGGGAATGTAAACTGGTACAGCCCCTCTGGAAAACAGTGTGGAGGTTCCTCAGGAAACTAACAATAGAACTCCCTTATGACCCAGCAATAGCACTGCTAGGAATTTACCCAAGGGATACAGAAATGCTGAGGCATAGGAGCACATGTACCCCAATGTTCATAGCAGCACTCTCCACAATAGCTAAAACATGGAAAGAGCCTAAGTGTCCATCAACAGATGAATGGATCAAGAAGATGTGGTTTATCTATACCATGGAATACTACATGGCAATGAGAAACAATGAAATCTGGCCATGTGTAGCAACATGGATGGACCTTGAGGGTGTTATGCTGAGCGAAATAAGTCAGGCAGAGAAGGACAAATACCATATGTTTGCACGTATAGGAGGATTAGGAGGAACTTGACGGAGGACCAAGGGGGAGAAGAAGGGCGGAAATGGTGGGGGAAAGGGAGAGAGGCAAACCATGAGAGACTCTTGAATGCTGACAAAAACTGAGGACTGATGGATGTGGGGGGGAGGGGGGGATGGGCATGGAGGAGGGCACTTTGGGGATGAGCACTGAGTGTTATGTAGAAACTAATTTGACAATAAACTATTGGTAAAAAAAAAAAATAAATAAAAAAAATAAATAAAAGTGACACTTCTTAACCTCCCTTGCAGTTAGGAGTGGTCATGTGACACTGTCCTGGTCAAGGAGATGTGAGTGAGTAGAGCTCTGGGAAAGCTTTTTCAGAGACAAGCTGACCCAGCTGGCACATGCGTTTTGCTACTTTCTGTACTCATTTCTGCTTCCTAGAAAGGCACTGGAGGGACTGGAGTCATTGTGGCCATCTTCCTACCCCCAGGGAAAAGCCAAGAGAATTGCGGACACCTAGACCCTGACATCATTTAGTCTCTGAGCTGAAACTACCAACTGCCTACCCCTGAAGAAAATAATAACCCCTGGATCATTCACACCATTTATTACATGAATCCAGCCCCATTTCCAAAGAACACACAGATTACTTCTCCATTTTACAGGTCAGAAAACCAACCAAGGTTCAGAGAGATTAGGAATTTGGTCAGGGTCACTAATGTGGAGATCGTTATGTTAATTCCCCAATGAATTCTACCTCCCAAGATTCACATCCTTGTATAACCCCCACCCCCCATATTAACTACGGACTTGACCATGTTACTTGCCTTGCACATCAGCACAGGGGATACAAGCAAAGGCGTGATAATCACGTGTGCATTGGAGCTTCTTTTTTTGGAACAGCCTCTCTACTATGTGAAGACACTTTGTTTAGCCTCCTTAAGGATGAGAGACCAAGTGGAAAAAAGACTATATGGAGAGAGACACTCAGCGGTCCAAAGCATTCCAGACATTCCTGTTGAGCCTCTGGGGCATGGTAGTGACCATATCTGAGAGCAGCCAGACCTTGCCACACCCACAAGAATGACTGCTCACAAAGACAAGCTGAAGAGCCTCCCCACTAGGACCAGTCCTAGTTGTGGAATTCTGAACAAATACGTGGTTGTTATTTTCAGCTACTAAGAATTGGGATGGTTTGTTACACAGCAGTATATAACTGCTACAGCTAGCTAGTAAATAGCAAAAGCACAATTTGAATTTACATCTCTTTGACCCCCAAGACCAAGTTTTTAATCACTACATGCCACCATGGTATTCTTGTTTTCCTTAAACACATACTTCTTCCTGGCTCGGAGAAATACTTGCATTGCTCCAAATGTGTGAACTCCCTTTACCACTCTGGTGCTTTTCCTTTCGATCCTAGGCTCTGGACTCTGCGTTGACAGAGTGCTTGTCAAAAACAAAAACAGTTTAACACTGACTGAAACTGCAGCCCCTGCCTTGCCCTGGTCTCCATGTTCGTGGGCTCCAAAGTCTAACTCGTGTGTAGGATTCAATCTCACTGGAATGGCAGAGAACATTTCACTCACCCCAAAAATGATATGTGGCTGTCCCTCTCCTCTCCTGGCCCCAGCTGCAATTTAACGGAGAGCATATTCCATTCAGGGTGTGCCCTTCACCATGGATGCTCCAAAATGCTCAGCAATCCTGAATTAACTTTTCCAATACTGAAACCTGCAGCTCATCCCCAACTCTGGCTCCCAATGCTCCCTCGAGAAGACCTCAAGATATGTGTGTGGAATTGAATACCTTTTCCAAAAGGAATGCCTCTGAAGAATTCTGTTTAACTTCTACATTCTGGGATGCTATCCACATTTAGTTAGAGACATAGCTCACAGGAGCAGTGAGGGGTTTACCAGAAGCAATCGGTACCAGCCTCACCTGGGGCTCCTCTGTTCATCCCATGGCCCCTCAACTTTCAGTAGGTTAGACCAGCTTCCTTACATGACCTCCTCAGGGCTGTGTTCTGGTTTGGGAAGTCACTTCCATGACATCTATTAGTCAGAGAAAATCACAAGGCCAGCCCAATTTGGAGGGGTGGGCAAATAGGCTCCGGTTCTAGAGCTACAGAGGACCTGTGGCCATATTTAGTCTGCCACACTGTATTCGGGGTTAATTTTCTTGCTGAATATTATTTGTGCTGGAGAGTAGGACTGATTTCTGTAAGAGGGATGTTTAATCACCCATTCATCATCAGCCAGAATAGAATAACTAGATCTGATAGGAGATGCTGGGGGCAGCGCTGACACACAGCTTAGGGCCGTGCAATTATAGGGCAGTCAAGCTAAGAGAAAGACCAGGGTGTATGGCCTGCCCTGGAAAGGCACCTGAGAATGTGTTCATAGAATCAGGGAGAAGCTGAGGATTCTGGGGAGGCTGGGGGGAGAGGTGGGGTGGGCATATACCTACCATGGGCCAGGTGCCTGACGCACATCATCTCATTCAGTCCCCATAGCAACCCATTGTGATTCCATTGTGTAGTAAGCATCTTGCTTACTACATGTTAGGCACTGTGCTAATCGCTTTACACATAGTAACTCACTTAATATTAGCAACGACCCCGAGATAGATACCAGTGTTTATCCCATATTATAAAAGATCGCTAAGGCCCAGAGAGGTTAAGTAACTAGTGCAAGGTCACATAGCTACTAGGCAATGGAGTTAAGTTCAACCATGCATGCATAAGTAAACTGAGGCTCAGAAATATTAAATCACTTGCCGGAGGACAAGGAGCTGAACTAAGATTCATGCCTGAATCTGTCTGATTCCCAAATCTGGGCTCTTTCCTTGAATACCCTAGGTTTCCTTAGGGAAAGATAGGGTTCAGGAAAAAGATTATTCCAGATTCTTCCTGAGAGAAGAGACTGGAAGACCAGGACACTCAGACCTTATTAGTACAACAAAACCAACACAAAAACAACAGTAGATATTTCTTTAAAAACAGCTAAGAATAGAGACGGTGTGCACTGGGCCCCTAATAGTACAAGTGAATTAGGAAGAGATGATACATGCCTGGTACTTGCATTTCTTTTCTTTTCTTTCTATTTTGACATTTCATTGCTTGTCAGTAAAAAGACTTAACTGCTTCGTGTCTTAAACAGATGTGGGCATCTTTAGGAGGGGCTGTGTGCACACACAGGCAGCATTTCACTGGGAGATCCTTTGTGGGTGATTCTTCTGTCTTCCCGAAATTCACAGCCAGCCAGTCTGGTCGATAGCAGCAAAGACACCCCATGATGGCTCAGAACAGAGCAAAGGGCCGAAAACCCCAACTTGGGGAGCCCTAGGCCTTGGTGGTGGGGGGGTGGGAGAGGGGGCTTCCTGGAGGCAGCGTCTGCAGGTTCTGGCGAACGGAGCAGGAGGGGATGGATGGAGTGAGAGGGTTGCCCCGCTGGGGGCTGTTGCTGGGAAGGCAGCCGGAACGCGAATCAGACTCAACATATGCCTGACTAGGGAAAGCAGAGAAACTGGCACTGGATCCGTCTACGTCTGTGCTTGGAGAAACATCTCCTTAGGTTTTGTCAGTCTGTGTGCTATGTTCCAGAAAAGTCCACGTGAGCCTGAGGGACGAAGTCATGCTGGATGGAACGTGAGGTACACGGAGGCGGGTTCTAGAAGGCCTGGGGGGTGCAGGGCCAGCCGCTCTGAGAAGGAAGCTGGAGCCCCCTGGTCTCTGAGTGACCCGTCCTGAAGGAGGAGCGTTTCAGCTGCTGACTTGGCCATGACTCGTGTGTGTGTGTGTGTGTGTGTGTGTGTGTGTGTGTGTGTGTGCACGCGCACGCACGCACGCATGTGTGTGAGTTTAGAGGCCTAATGAGGATTGCAGCAAAGGCTACGATGGATCAGAATGGCACTAGCAAGTGGCTTAAAAACCTCCCGTGAGGAAAAGGGCCCCTTCAGTACAGCAGCAGATGCCGGCGTTGAGGGTTGATGTTTCCCTTAGTGTGTCCCCTCGAGCCTCCCTTCCCGCCCGTCTTCATGTCCCCTGGTACCCACGGGGCCCCCATGGGTGGTGGAGGAAGTCGTGTCCTGGGTCCTCCTCACTTAGGTGAGCCGGCCTCCTGCCCTCCTCGGGGTTCCACGGGGCAGGCATCCGTCAGCACGACGCTCCTGCTCTGCACACCCCATTCTTCTCGAAGAGTGGAATTCATACATAAAAGCAGGAAGACCCCTCTCTCCCTCCTAGTCTAACTCCTCCCCACCTCTGCTTCTCCCACCTTCTCAGCCCTTCCTCCCCACCCCCTCTGCAGCCTCACCAGCACCTGCCCTCCCCAAGCCTGCTCTGGGCTCTTGACTGCATGTCACTCTGCCCCCTCATGCAGTTCAGGCCACGAAGCCTCATCAGCAGGGACCTCCTGCCTCTTGTTTTGGGCTCTTGTCAGATGGACCCACTTTGGTTCCTTTTGGCCTCGGGCCCCGCCCCTCAAGAACACCCTCCACCCTCTAAGGCAGGTTGCATCTTTGGCACCCTGGGGGTTCGCTGGGATCCTGGCAGATTGTAACCTCAGCCACAGTCACCCCAAGGGATTGAGTGGCTTTGACAAACTAGGAGTGTCCTGGAGGAGAGGTGTCCCAGCAGATACTAAATTCCATTCAGTCTAATTTTCCAGAATCTCTCCAACCCCCCCCCACAAGTCTTCCCAAAGTGTAACCCAGACGAGGTCAGCCCTCTTCACTTGCCATGGAGAGGGAGGGATGGAGGGAGGCACAACTATGCATGCAATGGGTAAACCGATCCTGCTTGAACTTGAACTTGAACTTGAACTTGAACTTGGTTATCATGAACCAGTTCGCTGCTGGGATTGTAATTTTGGAGGAGCCGGGAGTGACTCACTTCATTAAAAGCAATCACACGCTGTGTACACCCAGCTCGTTGTTTCCTACACAGCCCCAGTTCATGGTGGGGGCTTCCAGAAATGTTTGTTGATTGAGGGAATGACCTTGCCCTCTCACAAGCCTGCCACCACGTAGATACCCACAGGAGAGGCAACCAGGAGCTCTCTGAGCTCATCCATCGGTCATCTTTTAGTTTGTTTTCTCTAAAGTCCTCACAGTGGGTTCTGACTGTTCGTATGTTACTGCAAAAAAAAAAAAAAAGTTACAAAACCTCCTTCCCAGAAAATCAAACGCTGCTTTACATGATGTTGGAACAGCATGATTTAAGGCTCCTCCGGGCAGCACCAGAAAGTGATTCATTCTCTCTACTGAGGCAAGCCTGACATACGCTGTGCACGTGTGCCCAGTGTAGACGGAGCAGCCAGGCTGGATTCAGAGAGGGGTCCACTCAGAAGAAAATTCTTTATTTTTACCCTCTTGCCAAAAATGGAACCTCACCCCAGTTCTCCCCCCTAAATAGCATAACCAGTAGGTCTGCCATTTCAGAAGGCTGCCTCGAAGCTCAAAAAATGCTCAGTTGAAGTTAGACCCCAAAAGGACAACTGGGTTTATAGAAATGGAATCAGACTCCTTACCTAAAAATAAAAGGACCCAGACTTCTAAAAATACAGTGGTATTTATTCCTGGCCAGGCCCCTATGTTTGTATCTTTTTCATTTTCTTAGGAAGCTGTTCCTTCTAAAATACATTCTGGTGCCCTGGCCATGAAGCTGTTCCCCAGGACAGCGGAAGACTGTGGATGGCCCTGGTGGCTCTGGTTGGTTACACCAAATGGAAAGTCTGGAGGAGGACACCTCCTGAAAGTAGAAAAGACACAGGTGTGTGGTGACTGAGCGGTCTGGGTGGATTTTTATGGTTATTTTTAAAGGCAGCTGGAGAGTTCGCTACGGTAAGAAGACGCCCTGAGAGTTAAGACTCACCATTTGCAAGGAACTAACTTGGTAAATAATGATGCTTTGTATTAATACTATCATCCCAAGATGCATGAGAAATGACAAGAAAACATCCCAATTGCTCCCTGGAGAAAAGGTAACTTGATGTTCAATTGAAGCTTTCGGAGATGAAGCTCTTTTCCCCATATTGTGCAGCAAATGTGGGTCCTTGGTTCTGCTTCTTTCCTCTGACCTGTCAGGCATGAATCTCAACAGTTCTGAAGAGCTACTCTCATCCAAACCTTCTGCCTGGGGAGGTGGTCTTTGTGGGCAGAAAAGCAAGAGTGGTTAAGGGAACAATAACCATGTCTGTTTTGGCTCTGGTGGGAAGAACTATAGGGATGTTTCTCTCCCATGATTGCTGAATCTACCGTCTCCTGGCTTGCAAAGATCCTAATCCTGAATTGCACAGGACCCGTTGGGCCAAATCTAGTCCTATGTCCCTCTGGTAGGTTGAAATGACCCCCCTCCAACCCCCAAGGAATGTTTCCACATCCTAATCCCTAGAACCTGACAATGTGACCTTATTGGGACAGAGGGTCTTTGCAGAAGTGATTAAGCTGAGGATTTTGAGATGGGATGATCTGGGTGGCTCCACAGTGGTATCACAAGTGCTCTTGGATGATGCTTGAACAAACAGGGGGATTTGACATGGAGGAAGAGAAGGTGGTGTGAGGGTGGAGGCAGAGATTAGAGTGACGTGGCCACCAGCCAAGGGACGCCTGCAGCCACCAAAGCTAAGAAGAGCTTCTCCCTGGGACCCCACACAGGGGACGTGGCTCAGCTGACATCTTGATTGCAGACTCCTGGCCTCCAGAACTATGAGAAAAGACATTTCTGTTGTGCTAAGCAACCACGTTTATGGCAATCTGTTACAGAAGCCACAGAAAACCGGAAAAGTTCCCATCTGGGCTAAACTGAGCCCACCCACCCCCAAATCTGACATGGAGGCTGTTTTTCTGTGTCATCATTATTTCAGTAGATACTTCTTGAGTGTCTACTACAGGTGCTGAGATATAATGGTGAGCGAAAAGATAGGAGCCCCATCCTCAGGAATATTATGGTGGAAGAGATGGTCAGTAGCAAATAACACCGCTGTCATTACAGTCTACAGAGTCCAGGGCGCAGTGACAGGTGCGATAGTGATAGGGGTGTTCACTGCTGTATTATTTTTGCTGAGCAAACCTGGAAACAACCTAAATGTCCAATAATGGAGGATTTCATGCCACCATGAAAAATCATGGTATACATTCCTGTTCTGGAACATGGAGAGTATTTTAAATGCCAAAAGTAGTTTACAAAACAACCTAGACATTATGATCTCATTCTTGCATCTGGGAAGATGCATTTCAAACTATTAATAAGTGCGATCTCTAGTTTGGGGCTATAAGTGGTTTTCATTTCCTCTTTCTCTGCTTGTTTGTATTTTTTAATAATCATAGTAATTAATAAAGAGTGCATAGTACCTGGTTAATTGGAACAAACCTAATATTAGTGTTGAGGGAGGGCAGGTATCTGACAGTGAGGCAGAAACAAGAACATAGGCGCCCTGTGGAACCCCCAAAGGCATAAAGGCTATGCTCCCATTTGCATCCCACACAAACCCTACCTGCCAACCACCATCAACATCCATAGGCATTACATGCATCACTTACTAACAAGACTGCCACACTTTTTCATTAGTTGGAAGAGAAAACAGATGGAACAAGACTCCACAGTGGACAATGAGGGAGTGAGATGTAGACAGACTTGGACTACAGTAGGGGAAGTTACATGGAAAGGTCTGCAAGAAGACCCAGAAGGAGGAAGATGAAGAATTTGTTCAAGCATTCCCAAAGGGCAGAGGGAAGGAGAGTTCTGGATGGGGGTGGAAGGCAGCTCATGCCGACTCCAGAGTCCAAGAGGATGAACTTGGCATCTTAGGGCATCTGGGTGGCTCAGTCAGTTGAGTGTCTGACTCTTGACTTCAGCTCAGGTCATATCCCAGGGTTGTGGGATCAAGCAAACCCTGAACATGGAGCCTGCTTGAGATTTTCTCTCTCTCTTTCTCTCTGCCCTTCCCCCAATTGTTTGCTCGCTCTCTCTCTCTTTCTCTTGCTCTCTTTCTCTAAAAAAAAAATTGCATTTCTATCCTAAAAGCATGGAGACCACGTGTTGCATGCAGTGGGGTGGCCCAATCAGACTGAAGTTTCACAGGATCAGTGAACAGGAGGTGGGAGAGGAGGGGCTGAAGCCAGTGGCCCTCGGCCAGGGAGGAGGCTCTGAAGAAATCCAGGCAAGAAATGGTGGTGGTTTGGACTGGGAGGTAGCAGCTGAGACTGAAGAAGTGGGTGGATTCCAAAGAAATGCAGGCAGTCTGACTCGGTGATGGAGTGGAGGTGGGTGGTGAGGGTGGGGGCGGTGTGAAGGATAAGTCCTGGGCTCCTTGTTTTTACCATGGGCAGAATGGTGATTCCAGAGCCTCTGGAAACTCTTGAAAAGGATCCTGGTTGAGGGAAAGAAGATACTTAGTGTTTTCATTTAAAATGATATGACTTCAGGGTACCTGGGTGGCTCAGTCAGTTAGTCATCTGACTTCAGCACAGGTCATGATCTCATGGTTTGTAGGGTTGAGTCCCACATTGGGCTTTGCACTGAGAGCACAGAGCCTACTTGGGATTCTCTGTCTCCTTCTCTCTCTGCCCCTTCCCTGCTTACTTGTGCTCTCTCAAAATAAATAAATAAACTTAAAAATAAAATAAAACAAAATGATCTGACTTCTCCATTATCCTTGGGAACAATCCACAATATGCCTATTACCTCAGAGTCTTGTCCAGAAATGTTATTTCCCAGAATGCCCTGGTTTGAGTCGATAGATTATATGGTGGCCCTAGGCTAAGATTTGTGTGATTTGAAAGGCCCTTGAGATATACAAGAGAAGACTGTGAGGATGTAAATTGAGAGAGGAGGGCTGAGGAGGGAGCCTTGCTGAACTTTAATGCCTGGATAAGTGACAAGAGCCAAGCAGGACAGCCAGACAGAGGAGAGAAGCCAGGAGACTGTGTGTCAGGCATAGCCAAGGGTGTTAGAGGAGGCACATGCTCTTCTCCTGGGGAGTTCCTGGAGAGACATCCTATAGAGCCAAGGGTAGCAATGTTTGACTTCCAGGCCATGCAGTTTCTGCCAAGACACCTCAACTCCACCTTTGGAGCAGGACAGCAGCCTTAGACAATTCATAAACGAATGTGTGTGGCTGCATTCCAGTAAAATTCACTGACAAAAATGGGTTGAGAGCCAGATTTTGCCCACAGGGAGGAGTTGGCAGACCCTTATGTTAGAGGAACGCTCTGGGTGCCTGTTCTCCTTATTGCTTTCTCTCCATCACCCCCAATGTTGGGACTGATGGGTATTTCACTGGAGAGCTTGAGCCATCCCTTCTTTGGGGTAGCTCTGCTCGACTGTGGGGGGGTTCCATGATGAGGAAAGTTACATAGGGCAGGACATCCAGGGGACACCTAAAGCTATTCGTGCCACCAGTGACAGCCACAGTGCAGTCTTATTCCAGGGTGAGGTCTTCTCAGGCCCACTTGACTAAGAGAACTAACCACAGTCTCCAAACCTAGTTTTATCAGAAATGAAAGTAATATGACTCCATTTGCTCGATACCTATCTCTTACCTCAATTGCTCCAAGCTTAGGTGACTGCCTCCCTGGCCAACTCCAACAGTAGAGGAAGTCTATTTCTCAACTCAACTGGCCTCTGGGTTGGATTTCTTTGTCTTGAAGATTTGCAACTCTTTCAGGCAATCTCAGAAATGGAGTGGCCACTGTGGGGTCTTGTTCCATCTGTTTTCTCTTCCAACTAATGAAAAAGTGTGGCAGTCTTGTTAGTAAGTGATGCATGTAATGCCTATGGATGTCGATGGTGGTTGGCAGGTAGGGTTTGTGTGGGATGCAAATGGGAGCATAGCCTTTATGCCTTTGGGGGTTCCACGGGGTGCTTATGTTCTTGTTTCCACCTCACTTTCAGATATCTGCCCTCCCTCAACACCAACATTAGGTTTGTTCCAATTAACCAGGTACTATGCACTCTTTATTAATTACTATGATTATTAGAAAATACAAACAAACAGAGTAAGAAGAAATGAAAACCACCTACAGCCCCAAACTAGAGATCACACTTATTAATAGTTTGAAATGCATCTTCCCAGATGCAAAAATGAGATCATAATGTCTAGGTTGTTTTGTAAACTACTTTTGGCATTTAAAATACTCTCCATGTTCCAGAACAGGAATGTATACCATGATTTTTCATGGTGGCATGAAATCCTCCATTATTGGACATTTAGGTTGTTTCCAGGTTTGCTCAGCAAAAATAATACAGCAGTGAACACCCCTATCACTGTGTTGTGGAAACATATCCTTAATTATTTACTTCACCTGAATTCCAAGAAGACAATCATGACAATACAGACATTTTTCAGAAAAAGCACACATTCCACATCCTTCTCAGGGGACCTTGACCTGAAGTAAGTTCACCTACAGGGGAAGAGCAGGTTCATGTCTGTGTTCATATGTTTAGTGCTGGCAATCCCCCAGACGACTCCTGTGGCCCAGGAGGTTAGAGCCCAAAGAATCTCCCAGCCCCAGACAGTCACATTGTGTGGAGTATCTGCCCCTGGGGGGATGGGCTCTGTCAATCAATACTCAATGGAAACACCAGCAAAATGGAAAGATGGGGAGACAAGATGACTCCCAGCCATTTGGAAGAAGATGAACTGAGAACACCCCACATTATTGGAGATGGGCTTTCTTGCCTTGGGAGGATTAGGTGACTTTAAGGTTTCCTCCTCTTTTCTTCTATAGTTTAAATTCTGTTTTATTAAGGCTCAGCAAGTTTCTCATAAGGTCTGGGAAAGACTTCTTGGAGGGCCCCCTCAGGCATCCAGAAATAAAAGGAGCAAAAGACAGAGGAAATGGGGCAGAAATCTAGCTCTAGGATTTAAAGGGAAGGAGCGGGACTTCGAGTTCCCCTTTGACCCACCTGGCCCAACTCAGAAGGTCAAGAAAGAGCTAGACTAGGGTTAAGTCACCTGCCTTTTGCTTTGGTCTCCTCTATTACTTTCTCAGGCCCAATGAGGGGTGGCAGGAGGGCTTCAGTCCCACAGCAGAGTAGAGGGCTTCCCTGTAAAGGGGTCAGCTCTCTGGTTGCCTCCTAACCCCCTAAGATACTTTCACACTGGTTCTCCAGCCCACCATGCATCCGAATTATAGTGAGCAGATTTAAGACACAGATGCTGAGGGCCCAGAGCTTCTGAAGAGGTTCAGGGTAGAGCCCCAGCCTTGATCAGATTTTCAAAATGTTAAGAACTACTGAGTAATCCCTTTAGACCCACATCACTGGCTACACATGATTTAAGAGCAGAATATAAGGGAGGTGTCTGTGCCTTGGAACTGGTTGATCAATCCAGAAATTTCGAGAATGGGAGTGATAATGGACAATGATGTGCACCACTATTAGGTGGCCAGCACACAGTGAGTACTTGATGGATGGCAGCTCAGTGTGTTGAGGATTAATTACTTGCATGGCTGCAAGAGGTAAATATAAAGGGCAATGGAAGAATGAGAAGGGAGAGGATTAGGAGACAATATCTACTGCTCATCAAACCTGACCTGAAAGTCTTGGCATCAAAGAGCAATTGAGCTTTTTGCTTCACCGTGAACAAAAAGCAAGAGGCCAGTCTTAAATTTCAGCTCTGGGGTCCAGAATGCCTATTTTTGCCAGTGTGCTGTGCAAATCATATAAGGATTGAGTGGTCATTTAGCTTTATCTTCCCTTGCTGGCCTGCTGTTTAACCGGGAACTGGGATCTGCTTTGTATTAAAGATTATCTCCCTGAAGAGAGTGTAATCTGGTCTTATTATGTCTTGTAGGTGGAGGCCAACTGCTTTCCCACAGTCTAAATCTGAATCCTGCTTTCCCCACTGCTCCATTTTGTAACAGCAGTTGGCCAAACGAAACAATGGAGGACTCCAAAAGCGACGTAAAGATCTGAGTCTAACAATAGGTTATTTCCTCCTGCAAGGTAAGGATGATCTCTGTCTAACTTATGAGGAGGCGGGTCCAATTCCAGTTAGGGCTCTAAGTCAAGTTGTCACATGATGACAAGGTCTCCTGCAAAGTTGAGTGTTGCAGGAATGAGGCCATGGTAATTCAAGCATTCTTTCTTTAGGTCACTTTATACTTCAAGATTCTGGTCCCTTGACTTTTTAATTGATCTTCACTCAGCACTCCGCTTTGGAACGCTTTGGCTGGAAGGTTCTTTGTCCCGCTTCTCAGAAATCAGTGGTGTGGGGGAAAACTTTTAGGTGCACTGGGGGAGCTCCTATTAAAAGAGGCCTGTGTCGTGGTCTTCTGCAAAACAATCATCCTTTGAATACGAGGCTGTTCACTCTGCCCAAATCTGTCTGCTTTGCAAGTTTGTGTTTCGTGTATTAGAGTTTCTTAAAATAGGACTCACAGTTGAACCCCATTCAGGTTCTGAGATAAAGCCTTGAGCTGGGTCTGCAGGGAGCAGTGTGAGTGAGCTGGTGTGTAGTGATGATGGCCACAGCCTCACGCTGGGCTCTAAATCACAGCTAAAACCCCAGAGCTAAAAGCATCATTCTTCTCTGGCACTTTCAATTTAAAAGCCATGCTATATTTTTGTTTCCAATTATAGAAGGAGAAAAATAAAAGCATCTGGAACTCATTACTGCCCCTTTATTCCTCACCATAACTTTAGGAAAGCAAAATAAGCTCTCTCTAAAATGCATGGGAAGAGAGAGGAAGCAATGCCTGCAGAAGTAAACCCTCACACCCCAACCCCCGTCCCCTGTGCATCTCTGTGGCCACATTGCAAACACATGGAGTGTGGGGTTTATGATGGAACCTTGACAGCTCATCAGCTCCTGCGGGGAGGAAGCTCGAGGGAGTCTGAGGGTCACCCAGCTTCTCAGGCTGCTGCCTTCCTCTGTCTGGTCATTCCCCATGTGCACCACTTGACCCCACCCCCAGCCCAAGAATCCAAGTCCACAAGGTCAGGCCTTCTCCCAAAACATCTGCATGGATTACAGATACTTGTTCTAGAAATGTAGGATTCCAACTTAAGATTCCAGAGAGAGTAAGCCCATATTGCCTTTAATGCCTCACACAAGATTGACACATGAGTACCTGTGGCCTCAGGATTTGAATCAAACTCTTTGGTATCCAACACAAGGCCCTTCCTCCTCTGCCCCCTGCACTGCCTTGGATTTGCATCATTCATTCTCCCTGAGCATGCTGTCTTCTGCCACATGATAATTTATTTCTCTAAACACACCACAAACATGGCACACTTGGGTGGCTCAGTCGGTTAAGTGTCTGACTTCAGCTCAGGTCACGATCTCACTGTTTGTGAGTTCAACCCCCATGTTGGGCTCTGTGCTGACAGCTCAGAGCCTGAAGCCTGTTTCAGATTCTGTGTCTCCCTCTCTCTTTGTTCCTCTCTGGCTCATGCTCTCTCTCTCTCTCAAAGATAAATAAATATTAAAAAAATTAAACACACCACAGACATTTGTGTCTTTGCTCAAGCATCTCCCTTGTTTTCAAAGCCCTTTTTCAATCCACTTCCATGCCTTGGAAACTTCACCCATTCTTGATCATCCAGCTCAAATAGTGCCTTTTTCAGAATTCACTGAAAATAGTCACTGACTGCCAACCATATGCTACCTGTGACTGTAGGCGCAGGTCTACAATAAACAAAAAGAGGAGGTCCTTGCCCTTAATGAACTTAAAAGGAAGACTCCAGTCTGTCTGATTCATTTTTAGCCAAAGCCTAAGGTGCATCTGGCGTTAGTGGTTGTAGTAGCTTCCTATGGCTGCGATAACAAATGATCACGAATTCATTGATTTAAAACAAGGACAAATCAATTATCTTCTGATTTTATTAGTGAGAAATCCAACATAGGTCTTATTGGGCAAATATCAAGGTATTGGTCAGGCTATGTGACTTTCTGGAGGCCAGGATCCATTTCCTTGTCTCTTTCAGCATCTAGAGGCCACATGTTTCCTAGGCTCATGGCCCCCTTCCTCCATGTTTATAGCATGTGCCTGCAGTAATGGCAGCCTCTTTGTCACTTCAAATCATGCTGACTCTCTGCTGTCTCCCTCATCTGCTTTTAAGGCTCTTCATGATTTCATTGGGCCAATCCAGACCATCGAGATTAATTTCTTTATCTTCAGGCCAGATGACTAGTACCTTGAATTCTATCTGCAACCTTAATTCCCCTTCACTTTGTAATGTAATATATGCATGCGTTCATGCTAAACTGTGGATTGGATCAGGTGACGGGCATTATTTTGATTACCGCAGAGGATAAAACAATGAAGGGGAGGCTGTCACTTCCCTCAAAAAGACTTCTGCAAAGTCTTCCTTATGAACATAGGAAGGATTAATAGTCCTTTTTATATTCCCATTACACTTTGTGCATTTTATAAACGTCTCTTTTACAACATTTAACAGACTTAAAGCAGTGGTCCCCAGAGTGTGGGACATGTGATACTTGGTATTTGCATTTAGTCAGTTTGCCTTTTAATAATTATACATTTATGTTCATATGATTTTGAAAAGCATAAGTAGCATATCCAATCTGTGATGTAACCTTTTTTATTTATTTAAAAACTTTTTAATTTTTGAGAGACAGAGAGAGACAGAATGCAAGCAGGGAAGAGGCAGAGAGAGAGGGACACATAGAATCTGAAGCAGGTCCCAGACTCTGAACTGTCAGCACAAAGCTCAACGTGGGGCTTGAACCCATGAACCATGAGATCATGACTTGAGCAGAAGTTGGATGCTTAACTGACTGAGCCATCCAGGTGTGCCCCTATAATCTTTCTTCTAAAATTAAATTGACTTAAGCTGAATTAGCAGTACACGTACAGGCCAAGGAAAAAAACAAAATGTGAGGGTGGTACCTGAATGACTGTAATATAGGAAAAGCTCTACTAGAGTTAATGCTTTCCAGAGAAACCCTGAGTTCCCTGAGGGCACAGAATTGTCCATCTTCTCAGTATTGTGTCCCTGGATCCTAGTAAAGTTCCCAGCACAAAATAAGTTCTCAATACATAATTGTAGGATCTGCAAATAACCAATTAAATGACTAACCCTCACTTTCTGAGGACAGGGACTGTGCTTATTAATTTTTATATTTCTGGAACCTAGCACCTATCACAGAACAAATACTCAAGTGTCTATCAAATGAATAAACAAAGTAGGCTTAAGCTGTGCACATGAATGTATACCTTTTAGATTACTCCCATAGTATGGAAATGTGGCTAAAGTAATGATGGAACAGTCATTACCTGCCCTTTTAATTATTTTACCATAATGGGATTTTTCTACATGTCTACTCTGTAGGAAGTAACATATAAAGGTACAAACATTGAAGATTAAATGTAGCTGAGACCCAGGTTCTTGGTAATGGGTTAACAACTGAAAATTACACCAAGCACAAGAAGGTGAAAGTTGATATATACATGCAAGGCTCTAAGCTTTTCCCTCCTGGTTCCTGAATCTTTGCAGTAACAGTGTTCTGATTTGGTGGGTGTTCCCTGAATTATGTGGTTTGTTAGCATATTCATGCGTTCAGCATCATGGCAGGTCCATTGTGTGCAACAATAAGCTATATGTGAAGGACACAAAGATGAATAAGACCAAGTTACTATCCTTGACAAGCTTACAGTTCTGTAGGGGAGAGACCCACACCTCAACCTGCTAGTACGCTGCAATTAATAAAAGCTATACAAGGAATGATAATAGGGCTTTGGAGCATTGAAGGTGTATTTGTAGCTGGAGTTTAACCAAATTAATTAGATGTTAAACAAAGAAAGCAAAAGTGAATCAACTGTCTGTGAAAGAACATAACAGAATCCAGAATTCCACCACATAAACTTTGCAATATCCAGGATATAATAATTTAAAAAAAAAAACTACTCAACATAAGAAGAACCAAGGAAATATCACTTGCTCTCAAGAGAAAAAGGAATCAATAGAGGACAAACAGATGTTGAAATTAGCAGACTTAGGTTTAAAAAAAATTTTTTTTAATGTTTTTATTTATTTCTAGGAGAGAGAGAGAGAGAGACAGCGTGAGCAGGGGAGGGTCAGAGAGAGAGGGAGTCACAGACTGAAACAGGCTCCAGGCTCTGAGCTGGCAGTCAGCACAGAGCCCGACGCGGGGCTCGAACCCACGAACCGCAAGATCATGACCTAAGCGAAAGTCGGATGCTTAACCGACTAAGCCACCCAGGCGCCCCACAGACTTAGGTTTTAAAGCAGCTTTTGAACTATATTCATTGACAAAGAAAAACAGAAAACTAGAAATTATTTTTCAAAAGAGCCAAATAGAAATTCTAGGACTGGAAAACAATATCTGAAATTAAAAGTTCCCTGTATGTGCTTGAGAATAGAATGGAAATGATAAAGATTCAATGAACTCGAAGATAGATCCACAGAACTATGGATCCAAACCATGAATCTGTTAAATCGAGGTGGGGAGGGGTTGAAAACAACAGAGAAAACAAAATTGAAATAAACAGAGTCTCAGGAACCAGTTGAAAAATTATCAAAATGTATAACATACATATAATTGGAGGCTCAGGAAAGCTGGACTAGATTGGGGTGGGGTAGAGAAAATATTTAATAAATAATGGGTAAAATGTATCCCATTTGGTAAAAGACATAAATTTACAGATTGAAAAAGCTTAACAAACTCTAAGCAGGATAAATGTGGCTAAATATGAAGAAAATATATACACATTTATGGGTACATTATAGCTAAGTGCCAGAAGTAAAATAAAGAGAAAATCTTGAAAGCAGCCAGAAGAAAATGACACATTACACACAAGGGAACAAATACTTGAATAATGTCCAATTTCTCATCAAAAACTCTGGAAGATAGGGGCACCTGGGCGGCTCAGTCAATTAAGTGACTTTTGGCTTTGGTTTAGGTCATGATCTCATGCTTCATAAGTTCAAGCTCCACATGGAGTGGAGCCGACAGTGCAGAGCCTACTTGGGATTCTCTCTCTCCCTCTCTTTGTCCCTCCTGCCCTTGCGCTCTCTCTCTCTCTCTCTCTCTCAAAAGTAAATAAACTTAACAAAAAACTTTAAAAAAATAAACTCTAAGAGACAATAGAAATGGAACAATATCTTTACAGTGTTGAAAGGGAAAAAAACTTCCAACCCAGAATTTTTTAATCAGTGTAAATATTCTTTTAAAATGAAGGCAAAATAAGGACGCCTGGGTGGCTCAGTTGGTTGAGTATACAACTTCGGCTCAGGTAACGATCTCATGGTTCATGAGTTCGAGCCTTGTGTCAGCCTCTGTGCTGACTCTTCAGAGCCTGAAGCCTGCTTTGGATTCTGTGTCTCCCTCTCTCTCTGCCCCTCCCTTGCTCATACTCTGTCTCTGTCTCCCAAAAAATGAATGAACGTTAAAAAAAAATTTAAAGCAAAATAAAGATATTTTTGGATAAGAGAAAATTAGAAGGATGCATTTCCAGGAAACTGCACTACCAGAATTACTAAAAGAAAAATTTTCAGGTTGAAGAGAAATGATACAAGATGGAAACCCAGATCTTTAAGAAGGAATGAAGAACATCAGCAATGGTAAATATCTATGTAAATATTACTAACTTGGTAAGCTGGAAACTATTTCCCATACCCCCTTTACTATGGGTCCAGATTTAAGGTGAGCAAAAGGGGAAATCCCGTATAGCCAACATAGGAAGAAGTAGCCATGACTCTCTGAAGGCCTTTCCATAGTCATATGCAGTGACTGAGGAAGAAAAAACCTAGATCTGACTTATAGATGGTTAGGTATGATATATTCCTACAAATGAATAATTCTATCACACTAATGCCTACAAAGAACAGTGGTGAATGGTTCTCCCAGCTGGCAGGAACTCAAGCAGTATGCCTGGTTGCTCATTTTCCCTGGAAGGAGAAATGACTGGAGATAGCTGTCTATACTGATTGATGGGTAGCAGCTACTGGTTTGGTCAGAAGGTCATGGACTTGGAGAAACCATAACTGGGAAATTAATGGTGAGGAGATCTAGAGAGGAGGTATGTAGCTCAGACTTTCTGAATGGGCACACTGTGTAAGGACATTTGTGTGCCATGGAAATGCTTACCATAAAGCAGCCTTAGCATGGGAGGATCTTAGAACCAATCAAATAGACACGATGACCCATTCTGTGGATTTCACACAGCCTTTTTGTCACCCATCTCTGTCCTTGCCCAATGGGCTCATGAACAAAGTGGCTAGGGGAATAGGGGTGACAGTTATGCGTGGGCTCAGCAACACGAGCTTCCACTTATCAAAGCCAATCTACCTACAGTCACTGTTGAGTGTACAATGAGCCAACTGCAAAGACCAACAATGAATTCCCGATATGTTATTGCTCCAGAGAGAATCAGCCCGCCACAGAGTGGCATATTTATTACACTGTATGACTTCCATTATGGCAGGGATAACATTTGGTCTGAATGGATAGACACTGTATAGATTTGCCTGTCTTGTCTGTAGTGCCTCTACCAAAGCCATCATCTGTAGAGTCACAGAGTACTTTATTTAGTGTCCTGGTATTCCAAATGGCATTGCTTCTAAAAAGAGAGCTCATTTTACAGCATACAAAGTGCAACAGTGGGCTCATGCTCATGGAATGCCTCCGTTCAACTATCATCCTAAAGCAACTAACCTGACAGAATGACGGAATAGCCTTTTGATGACTCAGTTGTAGTTGCAATTGTGTGGCAACATTTATGGGACTCCAGAATGTGGTATATCCTCTAAATCAGTATATGATGCTGTTTCTGCCATAGCCTGGATTTGAATATCTAGGATACTTAGATATCTTCCACCACCAAGGGGTGGAAGAGGTAGCAGTTTCTCTTATTACCTTTCATGATCCACCAGGAACGTTTTGACTTCCTGTTACCATGATTTTGGAGCCCGTCAGTCTAGATGTCTTTGTTTCTATCAGAAGACACAATCATGGTTCTGTTCAACTGGAAGCTGAAACTACCACTTGGCTACTTTGGGTTCCTCTTGCCAATGTACCAACAGGAAAAGGGGGTTACTATACTGGTTTGGGAGATTGATCCCATGGAAACTAGGGGGCCACTACTCAGTAGGGGCAATGGAGTATGTCTGAAACATAAAGATCCTCAGGGGCACCTCTTAGACTCCCCATGTCCTGTGATAAAACTTAATTCATGTGAGTGTATTGAACACCACTGAATAGTACACTTAAGATGATTTAGATGAGAAATTTGATGTTATGTGCATTTAACATAATAACAAAATTTAGAGGGGCACCAGTGTGGCTCAGTCAGTTAGGCGTCCAATTTCAGTTCAGGTCATGATCTTGCGGTTTGTGAGTTTGAGCCCCACATTGGGCTCTATGCTGACAGCTTGGATCCTGGAGCTTGCTTCAGATTCTATACCTCCTTCTCTCTCTACCCTCCCCCCTACTTGCTCTCTCTCTCAAAAATAAATAAACATTAAATTGTTTTTTAAAAAAAAATCATATCGGGGCACCTGGGTGGCTTAGTCGGTTAAGCGTCCGACTTTCACTTAGGTCATGATCTCGCGGTTCATGGGTTCGAGCCCCATGTCGGGCTCTGTGCTGACTACCAGCTGAGAGCCTGGAGCCTATTTCAGAGTCTGTATCTCCCTCTCTCTCTGACCCTCCCCTGCTCATGCTGTCTCTCTCTCTCTCTCCTAGAAATAAATAAAAATAAAAATAATAAATCATATCCAAGATATCATATTACATTTTTAAAAAATTTATTTATTGTAAGAGAGAGAGTGTGAGCAGGGGAGGGCAGAGAGAGAGAGAAAGAGGCAATGAAAGAGAATCCCAATCAGGGTCCCTGCTGTCAGTGCAGAGCCCCATGAGAGGCTCAAACTTACAAACTGCAAGATCGTGACCTGAGCTGAAATCGCAAGTTGGGCACTTAACCAACTGAGCCACCCAGGCACCCCTGGGATACCTTATTACATTTAGTTGTTGTGTCTCTTTTAGGTTCCAATTGGCTGCGACCATTTCTTAGAGTTTTCCTTTTTTTAATGACAATGGCAGTTTTGAGGAGCCTTAGTCAGGTATTTTGCAGGCTGCCTCACTACTGTAATTTCTCTGACTTGTTTTCTCATATTAAACTGGGGCTGTGTGTTTTAGGGGAGACTGCCTTGTTGTTCACTGATGGAACTTCATTGCTAGCCTAAGACTGCACAGAGAGGTTCTTTAATAAATGTTTGTTGAATAAATGGGTGTCTACCAGTTAGAAAATGGGTTCAGAAAGATTAAGAAATGTGCCAAAATAATACCTGGCTGGTCAGAAGCAAAACTAGGATCAGAATCCAGGACTCTGTGACTCAGAAACTCTCCTACTTTCCAATGCATGATATTAGCCTCACAATTATAACACAACGTTTCAGATCTTTTTCTAGATATTGTGTATATGGTGTTTCTAATTTTCTCAATAATATTTGAAGGAGTGTGTTCTTATCTGACTTTCTTAAAACTTGGTGGTACCTGGGAACTTCTCCAAGGCTACATAGTAAAACAGTAGCCGTGGATTTGAGCCATCTCTGGCTGTTGCGAGAATTTCTGCTCATCCTTGTCGCCATCCCAATGACTTTCAAACATGACCAAATGTTTTTTCCTCTTTCAAACTCTCTGCAGCACAGCCTCTAGCACAGCCAACGAGACTCCCCACTTTTCTGCTTGCACCCCGAGCTCTGGGCACAGTGAGCACCTGGCAGGCCTCCTGAAGAACACACCCCTTCATATGTCTCTGCATGCGCTGTTGTCATGCTTAGAACACATTTCCTCGCCAACCTCTAGGGATCTAACTGATGTTTCATCTATCAATTTCAACTCCTAACTCTACGAAACAAAAACTTCTCTGAACCAACCAAGCAGACTCCATCCTACCCACTCCATATGCCCAATGTTCATAGTAGGTGCCTCTACGCATTGGTCATACTATAGTGACATGATTCATTTACAGCTCCCACTGTGTAACCAGATGTTGAACTCCTCAGGGCAAGAAATCTGTCTCCTTCATCTCTGCATCTGCCACACCTAGTGCAGTGCCTGGCATGTGACCAGTGATCAATTAATTAATTAATTATGAGTGAACAAATGAATGAATGAATGAATGAATGAATGAATATGGAAGGCTGTAGAATAATCTTCCACACAAGGACATAAAACTCCTGAAAACGAACTGAACGCTGCCTCTGCACTCTCTTCTCCAAGGCCAGGGGCACATGGCCAACCTCTCCAGGAGTTTTCAATCTTGCTATAAATGCATCTTGTTGGATCTGTGGCTGAGTAATGTCTGGAACCTGCGAGTGAAAAATTGGCCTAATCTCAGTATCTAAGTTATTTAATGGGCCGGAAATCCAGCTGAGCCTCTTCTGTCATTTTTGCAAAGAAAATGCAAGAAGAGTCTCATCATAAAAGTACCTTAAAGGCCAAATATCTATACCCAGAAGACGTTTTCATTGGCTACATATAAGAGCATCAGATGCATGATTTAATTCCCTTCCCTTTTGCTGTCCCTGAGCAATTCAAAGTAGAGTGAAAACTTGGCAGTTAACCAATTAACTCGATTGGCGTAAACAGCCAAATTAGATCATTGATGATCATGTTTGCCAAATTTCCACTCCGGTTTTTTTTCTGGGTACATGTAGCCTTGAGGCTACAGATTCATTTACAAGCAAATTGCCCAATTCTTCTAGTGAATCCTCCGGTATCTTGAATCTCACATCTTCCATTACCCCTCTGGCTCTTCTCCATCACGTTAGAAAAAACAAGAGGAGAAATGCTCACAGCACCAGGACATTTGCTCTCCTGCCTGGTTCTGAAAAGAATCCAGTGGCTTCGAGTTTGCAGGCCAACCCAGGCCAAAGTGAGGAACTTGCGTTTCCTTCCTGTATCAGCATCCAAAAAGTGGCTACTGTGTGACCTTTGTCACAGGAGCCAAGAGAAGTGGAGGTCCCTTTCTGGAGGTCATGTGTCAAATGTGACTTGCTAAAGTATTGATCTTTTCTCTTTAGATTGTTATCTGCTACCATTTTGCATGGCTGGTGGTTGAAAGAAGCCCTATCTATTGCTTCCCTAAAGCCTTTTTTTTGGCCACTGTTGGGTCCATGGAAGATTAAATGGCAAATAATTTCTAGGTTAAAAAAAATCTAGATTAAAACCTTGAGGTCCAAAAAAGGCAGGCTTTTGTAATGGAGGTAACTATGGCCTATGTGGAGGGGTTGTTTTTAAGGTCAACAAGGTAAGAGTGTCAAGTGCTCCGCACAGATTTTAATCAAGCGCTAGGAGGCTTAGAGATGGATGATGGAGAGAATTGCAAAGCTGGGATTAGCATAGCCCATCCACGCTGCAGCAACATTCAATTACTGGTTTTAGAATACTTAGGAATTCTCAAACCTTTCAAGAAGCACATTTATAATGGGCACAGATTAACCATACACTACATTGGGCCCATGCTGGGCCTTTATGCATTAAATTTTTTTTCATGAGCACCTACTTCATGTTAAGTGCTATTCTACAGAAATAATGACAAACAGAACAAATAACTCACAATCTAGCTAGCAGGCATTATTGCCTGCTCACTGTAACAAACCTGACATTAAAACCCCAGCTTGGTCATTCCTTCCCACTCAAAAACCTGCAAACAAGGCAGAGAGGCAGGATTGAAACTAAATGCAGAAGACAGATAGGTGGTTGCTGGGATGCCAAGCAGAGTGAGCAGCCACAAAAGGGATGCACAAGGTGGTTTTTTGGGGATGTCAGTTCTGTATGGTACTGTGGTGGTAGACACATGACCCTACTCATCTGTCAAATCCCATAGGACTCTGTCTCACAAAGAATGAACTTTAGTGTATGCAAATTAAAAAAAGAACCATCAACCAGAGGTCAGAGAATCCCAGAATGGAGTGAAGACTCTGACAAAAGACTAACTACCTTACAAAATGTGTGACATAACCTCAGTAACGGCGAGCATGCCAGTAGACAGATATTGGTTTCTAAATACTATTCTCTAATAAAACAAACCAGAGCCTTGGACAAATGGCTGGTTCAAGAGCTGAGATAGGGAAAATACAAGGTGAACCTAGAGCATCTTGCAGTATTAAGAAAATAAGGCAATGTCAAAGAAAAAAAAAAAAGGATGGGGACATATCAAAAAGACACAGAAGGCAAACTGAAAGAGCTCCCAACGGGTAAAGATGGAACAATTTGAGCAACCAATAAAGAAAGAAATAAATAACACTGAATTATAATCCAAAGGATAAAATAATTATTTATGAGTCCATACTAATATAAATATATGATTGAATAAATAAGTAAATAAAGGAGAAGAGACAAATTGCCCTTAAAGAAGAATTCCAAATAGTTATATAAATACCCCCTCTAAGAGATGAAGTTTAATTCCACCACCTCTCCTTGAATATGGGTTGGACTTCATGACTTGCTTCCAAAGAACAGAATATGGAAAGGAGAGAAGGGTAACTTTATGGAAAAACCATTCAAATATCTGGGCTCAGTGATCAAGGTCAGGAACAGCAATAGTAAGACAGGTGGACAGCATGTAGCTCTGTGATACAAGGTGACTAGAAAGACATTTCTCTTCCAAAAAATAATAATAACCCCGCTATAACCATATGAAGAATATCAGCTAACCCCCAACTAAAGGACTTTCCACAGTATGTTACTTTCCATAGCCAGTAATACTCAATTCAATGTCATGAAAATCAAAGACTGAGGAACTGTCACAGATGAGGAAGTCAACATGGACATGACAACTAAATACACCATGGGATCCTCATTTGGATCCTGAAACAAACAATGAGAAAGGGCATTAATGAAAAACTTGGTGCAATCCAAATAAAGTCTGGAGTTTACATAACTGTAGCATACCATTTTTTTTTAAGTTTTTAGTTTTCATTTATTTTCAAAAATATTTATTTATTTATTTTTGAAACAAAGAGAGAGAAAGAGTGAGAGGCAGACAGACGATCCCAAGCAGGCTCCAAGCTCTCAGCACAGAGCCTGATGTGGGGCTCAAACCCACAAACTGTGAGATCATGATCTGAGCCAAATTCGCAAGCATGGAGCTACCCAGGTGGCCCTAGTTTTTAGTTTTAAAAAAGTATACCATTGTGGGGTGCCTGGGTGGCTCAGTCAGTTGAGCATCTGACTTTGACCCAGGTCATGATCTTACCATTCACAAGTTCAAGCCCGGCATTGGACTCTGTGCTGAGAGCTTTGAATTCTATGTCTCCCTCTCTCCCTCTCTCCCTGCCCCTCCCCCACTAGTGCTCTGTCCCTCTATCTCTCAAAAATAAATAAAAACATAAAAAAATATATATACATACATACCATGGTACTATAAGACAATAACACCAAAGGAGGCTGGGTGAAGGGTAGATGAGAACTCATTGTGTTATCGTTGCAAATTCATTTTAAAAGAAATGCAACTTGTCAAAATTCATTGAATGTACAACGCCAATGTGAACACTAATGGAAACTGTGGACCCTGGGTGATGATTATATGTCCGTGTAGGCTCATCAATTGTAACAAATGTGTCACTCTGACATCGGATGTTCATAGTGGGGGAGGCCATGCATAAGGTCTATATGGGAATTCTATTTTCTGCTCAATTTTGTTGTGAAACCTGACTGCTCTAAAAAAATAATAAAGTCTCTTTAAAAATATTAATGCAGACTTTTAATTCTAGCTGTGATGGAGTAACTTCTTAGCATGCCAACACTCCCATCTCTCTCTCTCACACACACACACACACACACACACACATACACACACACACAAAGAGGGAGAGAGAGAGAGAGAAGCTGGATTAAAAGAAAATACCCAAAGCCTTTTGAAGCCATTAAAGAGCTTTAAAGTAAGCCAGGACCTGACACAGCAGATCCCAGAAAGAAAGAAACTGCATTGAAGAAACCCAACTTTTTTCATGAAGCTTTTCCCTTTGGGGTATTTGCCAACCTTTGTGTGAGGCTGAAAAGCCAACCAAGCTTTACAAAACCTCACATAGTGAGAAAGACAAAAATTGGAGATTTGGATGCCAAAGCATCCAGGTCTTGAGAGGTCAAGATTCAGAAGAGAAGAAAAGCACAGGAGGTGAGCCTAACACTCAGCATCAGCTTTTCTATTGAGGCATGTTCTTGTTGGCAGGCACGATGCTAAGAAGCCAAGTAGAAAGAGCTAAAAATCAGAGTAAAGTTTTCAGTGGTTTCACAGTATTGAGAAATTAAAATCCCACCTCAGGATTTGCCAAGAAGGAGCCCCAAGAAACTTCTCAGTTCTTAGACTGAGCCTAACAAAACCCACAAATCAATCTTGACTTTTCTCAGTCCATGATTAGACTGAGCTGAATTTGTTTCTGTTGTTTGCCAGGGTTAGGACAAACCTTTTTTGGAACTAGATATCATCCAGAGCTCTATAACTTATCACACACAGCATCTAGTATTCAATTTACAGTTATGAGTAAACAGGACCAGAAGAACAACTAGACAGTAGGCCTACAGGTGCTGCTATATTAAAGTTACCTGACATGGATTTTTTAAATGTTTACTTATTTATTTTTGAAAGAGAAAAAGCATGCAGGGGAGGGGCAGAGAGAGAAGAAGAGAGAAAATCCCAAGCAGGCTCTGCGTGGTCAATACAGAGCCTAAGTCACGGCTTGAACCCACAAACTGTGAGATCATGACTTGGGCTGAAATCAAGAGTCCGATGCTCAACTGACTGAGCCACCCAGGTGCCCCTACTTGACATAATTTTAAACTAACTGTGATTGATATATTTTATTTTTTTTACATTTTTAAAACTGTTTTTTATTTATTTCTGAGAGAGAGACAGCACGAACAGGGGAGGGTCAGAGAGAGAGGGAGACACAGAATCCGAAACAGTCTCCAGGCTCTGAGCTGGCTGTCAGCACAGAGTCTGACACAGGGCTCGAACCCACGAACCATGAGATCATGATCTGAGCCAAAGTTGGACGCTTAACTGACTGAGCAACCCAGGTGCCCCAATATATTTTAAAAACTAGATTATAAGATGGACCTTTTAACCAAAGAACTGGAATCTATTAAAAAAAAAACCAGGATGAAAATGAGAAAACTAAAAATTATGAAAACTGAAATTAAAACCATTGCATATGAGTTAACAGTAGATTAAACACAGCTAAAACAAGAATTCAGGGGCTGAAATCAGGGTCAGCAGAAAATATCCTGACTTTGCATGGAGAGCAAAAGGAATGAGAAATACAAAACAAAACAAAAAATGCACAAGACACATAGCATATGCTGAGAGAGCTACTGTTGATAGAATTGGAACAATATATGAAGAGATAATGGCTATGGATTTTTCAAAATAAATGAAGGACTTCAAACTACAGATTCAAGGACTTCAGACTTGAAGCAGAACAGACAAAGAAAATCACACTGTCGCATATCATATTCAACTGCTGAAAACCAAAGATAAGGAGAAAAGTCTTTAAAACTGCCTGAAGAATAATATACTACTTTCCAGGGAGCAAACATAAGTCTGGCATCTCAACAACAAAAAGAAAGATAAGACAATGATATATTGCTATGGAATGAATGTCTGCATCTCCCTCTAATTCATACACTGAGGCCCTAACCCACAATGTGATGGTTTTAGTTGTTTGGGTCATGAGGGTGGAGCCCCATGAATAGGATTAGTGCCCTTATAAGAGACATGAGAGAGATGATCTCTCTCTGTTATATGTGAACACAGCAAGAAGGTGGTCTTCCATAAGCTGGGAAGAGAGTTCTTAACAGAAACTGAATTAGCCAGCACCTTGATCTTGGACTCCCCAGCCTCAGAACTATGAGAAATAAATGTCTATTGTTTAAGCCACCCTGTTTATTCTATTCTATTATAGCAGCCTGAACAGACTAAGACAGACATCATATTTAAAGGGCTGGAAGAAAATAAATCACAACATAGAAATCTACACCCAGAAAAAAATATCTCATAAAAGTAAGAAATGTAAAGGATTTTTTGATATTGGTGCCCAAAGACTTATATTAAGATACTAAAGGGATTTCTTTAGGCAGTTAGAAATGTATAAAGAATGGAACTCACATTACATTGTATGAAAAGTGTACTTCATTTCAAAAAATATGTGCATATGAAAGAATTAAGGGCAACAGAAAGGGTAAATACATGGATAAAACTAAATGTGTAATGACTGGACAAAATAATAATGTGTTATGTGACTTTCTGTATATCTAAATAAAAATGCATACTGTAACATTTTAAGGCCCTGGCATTATCTGGGAAGTGGTAAAGTTACTAATTAATAAAAGATTTTTTAAAATGGCAATTGTAATATTTAAGGCGACCACTAAAAGAATAAAAAATATATATACCTCTAACATGCTAATAGACAGAAAATAGTAAGACAGAAGTAATAATTTTAAAGGTATAAAATGAAGGAAAAAGAAAATAAGATAGCTGTAACAAATACAATGTAAAAAGTGGGATAGTGAATATAAGGCCAAATTCAATAGTAACTAACTCGATGTAAACTATTTATTTATTTATTAAAAAAATTTTTTTTTAATTTTTTTTTTAAATTTATTTCTAGGAGAGAGAGAGAGAGACAGCGTGAGCAGGGGAGGGTCAGAGAGAGAGGGAGTCACAGACTGAAACAGGCTCCAGGCTCTGAGCTGGCAGTCAGCACAGAGCCCGACGCGGGGCTCGAACCCACGAACCGCGAGATCATGACCTAAGCGAAAGTCGGACGCTTAACCGACTAAGCCACCCAGGCACTCCGATGTAAACAATTTATTAATACTCCATTTGAAGATTAAAGATTGAGGAGTCACTTCTAGGTTAGCAGAGTTCCACTCCTCTGTAAGAGCAAAAAGAACACTAGCAAAAATTGTCAAAATGAACTTTCCTGGAACTCTAGAAGTTAACCAAAGGCTTGCACTATTATGAGGAACATTTATTCAAGAAAAATAACTGAATATTGGTAAAGATCGTGTTACATTTTAATTTACCCTATTTCCAACCCCATCCCCTCTACAGCTCTGCAGTAGGTTTTTAAGCCAGGAGCTTCACAAACACAGTAGTTATGGAAAAAAGGCCACTTAGCAGCCACTGGAAGGGGCATAACAGGTTGGAACCCCTCCCCTCAAAAAAAAAAACAAAAAAACCATTCCCAGAAAACTGTCATGATCTGACCTTTCTGGCAGCTCCTGGAGTAGTGCCATTCATAAACCTTCTCTTAATTTACCTGACTCAGAGCTTGCTCAGTGGGTATTGTCAAAGACAGTCAGTGACAATTAATTAACATCATAGCTGCCTCAGTTAGCAAAACCAGTTGACCCAAACAAGAGACTGACCAAAACACAAAAGGAAAATGTGGAGAGTGAGGTGTCCATAAGGAGGTTTTGAAACCCTAATATATTCTTGAATCTAGAAGATCATGTTCATGGGCAGAGCACATATGTGCCCAGGAAGTATCTGAGAAAGCCTTAATCTCTTTCTTCTGTCTGACCTTGAGGGTCTGTACAATACGGAAATGAAGACAACAGCAGAATTGTAAGTTACATTGAACATTGAAGGTATTCCCCCAACATATAGAGAGAGTTCCTTGGTAAAGTGTGGGATACTTACTGGCTTTTGAGGAAATCTTTGTCTAATAATTAGACGAGCATTAAGTTGACCAAGTAGAAGCTTCAGTAACCACACACAATAAAGAATAAGTACTTAACAGAATAAGCCCAGGAAAGTCACTGAACAGACAAACAGAAACAACAAATCTTGAGGAGCAAAGTATGATTTCCAGAGTTGCCATATTACATTGTTTTAAATGTCTAATCTCCAACAAAAAATGACAAGACATGAAAAGAAATAGGGTAAGTATGGCTTATACACAGGGAAAGAAGTAGTCAATAGAAACCATCCCTGAGTAAGACTGGATATTTATCTTACTCTGCAAAGACTTTAAATTGGCAATTATAAATATGTTCAGAGAACTAAAATAAATCATGTCTAAAGAATTAATGAAAAGTATGAAATTGATATCTCACCAAATATGGAATATAAATAAATGGAAATTATTAAAAACAACCAAACAGAAAATCTAGTGTAGAAAAAAGTAAAATAACTGAATGAGAAATTCACTAGAGGGGCTCAACAGCAGATTTGAGCTGGCAGAAGAAATAATTAGCAAACATGAAGATACGTCCATCATTAAAATGACATAAAAAGGAAAAAGAATAAATAAAAATTAACAGAATTTTGAGATACCCTTAAGACAACATCAAGCATACAAATGTAGGCATAGTGTAAGTCCCAGAAGGGATATAGATGTAAACATCTTCCATAAAATTCTATGAAACCAAATCCAATATTATAAAAAAGAGAATACACCATGATCAAGTGGGATTTATCCCAGGAATGCAGGGTTGAAATCACTGTAATACATAATATTCATGATATAAAGGGGAGGGAACCAAGAAACATCTCAGTAAATGTAGAAAAAGCACTTAACAAAATCTAACATTCTTTCATTCTCAAACTAAGAATGAGAGGCAACTTCTTCAACCTGATAAAAGGTATCTAGAAATTTTTATATTCAGTGGTGAAATGCTGGCCACTTTCCCCTAAGATCAGGAACAAGACAAGGAAGTTCATTCTAGTTACTTCTACTCAACAATCTACTGGAGTTTTAGCCAGGGCAATTAGGCATAGAAACAAAATAAAATGTATCCAAATTGGAAAAGAAAAAATAAATGATCCCTATTGACAGATAACATGAACTGGTATATTTAAAAAATCCTGGGGCACCTGCATGGCTCAGTCATTTGGGTGTCCCACTTTGCCTCAGGTCATGATCTCATGGTTCAAGGGTTCAAGCCCCATGTCAGGCTCTATGCTAGTAGCTTGGAGCCTGGAGCCTGCTTCAGATTCTGTGTCTCCCTCTCTCTCTGCTCCTCCTCCACTCGTGCTCTGTCTCTCTCTCAAAAATAAATAAACATTAAAAAAATTTTTAAATCCTAAGGAATGCACACAAAAATAGCTACTCAAATTCATAACAGAGTTTAGCAAGGTTGCAGGATACAAAATCAATATACAAAATTCAATTGCATTCCGGGGCACCTGGGTGGCTCAGTCGGATAGGCATCCGACTTCGGCTCAGGTCACCATCTCACAGTTTGTGGGTTTGAGCCCCGCGTTGGGCTCTGTGCTGACAGCCAGCTCAGAGCCTGCAGCCTGTTTCAGATTCTGTGTCTCCCTCTCTCTCTGACCCTCCCCTGCTTGCTCATGCGCTCTCTCTGTCTCTCAGAAATAAATAAAATATAAATTTTAAAAAAATTCAGTTGCATACCTATGTGCTAACCATAATCTGAAAATGACATTAAGAAAACAATTTAATTTATGATAATACCAAAAAAGGAAATACTTAGAAACAAATTAAATAAAACAAGTATAAGATTTGTACTCTGAAAAATAGAAAACATTATGAGAAGAAATTTTAAAAGACTGAAAAACATGCAAAGACATTCCATGTTCATAGATCAGGAGATTCCACACAGTTAGAGGGCAATACTTCCCCAAATTGATCCTTAGATCCAGTGTAATCTTATCAAAATCTCAGCTGCCTTTTTATTTTTTACAAAAACTCACATGATCCTAAAATTCATGGAAATGCAAGGGAGTCAGAATAACCAAAGCATTTTTGAGAAAGAAAAAAGAAGTTGGAGAACTCACACTTCCCAACTTCAAAACTTACAGCAAAATAATTTTGTACTGGCATAAGGACAAACAGATCATGGAATAGAATTGAGAGTCTAGAAATAAATCCTCTCACTTTTATGCTTAATTTATTCTCAACAAGGATCCAAGACAATTCAATGGGGAAATTCAACAAATGGTGCCAGGACAACTTAATATAAACTTTTGTATGAAAACAAAGTTAGACTTAACCTCATATTATAGGTTATCAATTCAAAATGGATCATGGACCTCTCAGCTCAGGTCTTGATCTCGGGGTTGTGAGTTCAAGCCCCCTTTGGGCTCTGTTCTGGGCACAAAGCTACTTAAAAAATTAAGAAAACTAAAAAAACAGATCATGCACCTAAATGTAGGATCTAAAATTATAAAACTCTTAGAAGAAAACATAGGGTTAAATCTTCATGAACTTGAGTTAAAGAATAGTTTCTTACATGTTTTTTAAAAATATTATTTATTTATTTATTTCTAGGAGAGAGAGAGAGAGAGACAGCGTGAGCAGGGGAGGGTCAGAGAGAGAGAGAGACACAGACTCTGAAATAAGCTCCAGGCTCTGAGCTGGCAGTCAGCACAGAGCCCGACGCGGGGCTTGAACCCACAAACCGCGAGATCATGACCTAAGCGAAAGTCGACACTTAACCAACTAAGCCACCCAGGCGCCCCAAGTTTCTTACATGTTGACACCAAAGCACAGTCAACAAAAGGACAAAAAAAAAAAACAAAAACAAAAAGAAAAACAGGTAAATTGACCTTCATCAAAATTTAAAATGTTTGTGCTTCAGAGAATACCATCAAGTATATGTGCTGCCAAAGCGAGCACCAAAGAATACCATCAAGAAAGAGAAAAGACAACTCACAGAATGGGAGAAGATATTTGTAATTCATGTACCTGTTTAGGGACTTATAAAGAATTTGTAAAGGACGCTTACAATTATAGAAAGACAAAAATCTCAGTTTAAAAATAAGAAAAGGATTAAATAGATATTTCTGCAAAGAAGATATACAAATAGAGGTGCCTAGGTGTCTCAGTTGGTTAAGCGGCTGACCTCGGCTCAAGTCATGATCTCTGTTTGTGGGTTTGAGCCCCGCATCCGGCTCTGTGCTGACAGCTCAGAGCCTGGAGCCTGCTTTGGATTCTGTATCTCCCTCTCTCTCCGGCCCTCCCCCAGTCCTGCTCTGTCTCTCTCAAAATAAAATAAACATTACAAAAATTAAAAAAAAAGAAGAAGATATATCAATAGCCAACTAGCACATGGAAAGATGCTCAACACGGTTAGCCGCTAGGGAAATATAGATCAAAAACACAGGCAATCACGACAGACTCACTAAGATAGCTAGAATCAAGATAGACCATACCAAGTGTGGGCAAGGATGTGGAGAATTTGGAACTCTCATGAAGCGCTGGTGAGATTGTAAAATGGTGCACTAATTTTGGAACAGGGTTTGGCAGTTCCTCAAAATGTTAAACATAGTTACCATATGACCAGTAGTTCCACCCCAACATATATATCCAAGAGAAGTGAAAACATATGTTCCTAAAAAAATTGTACTTGAATGTTCCTAGCAGCATTTTTCGTAATAGCCACAAAGTAGAAACAACCCAAATGTTCATCAATGGGTAAATGAATAAACAAAATGTGGTATATCCATACTGTGGAATGTGATTTGGCAATAAAAAGAATGAAGTACTGACGACGAGTCTCAAAAACATTCTGTTAAATGAAAGAAGCCAGTCACAAAATACCACAGATTGCACAATTCCATTTATATGAAATGTCCAGAGGAGGTAAACACATGGAGATAAGGGCGCCTGGGTGGCTCAGTCAGTAAGCGTCCAACCTAGGCTCAGGTCATGATCTCATGGTTCATGGGTTCGAGCCCCGTGTCGGGCTCTGTGTTGACAGCCAGCTCAGAGCCTGGAGCCTGTTTCGGATTCTGTGTCTCCCTCTCTCTCTGACCCTCCCCTGCTCAAGTTGTCTCTCTCTCTCTCTCTCCTCTCTCTCTCAGAAATAGATAAAACATTAAAAAAAATTACACAGAGATAGAAAGTAGATCAGTGCTTACCGGGGGTGGAAGGTGTGGGTAGTGAAATGTGGGGTTTCTTTGGGGAGTAATGAAAATGATCTAAAATTATATCAATGTGATAGTTGCAAAACCATGGATATACTAGAAACCACTGGATTCTACATTTTGAAATGGTGAATTTTATGGTATATGAATCATATCTCAGTAAAGATGCTATTTAAAAACAGCAAAGATTGTTGTACTTGATTTTAAAAGTATATATGCTGCTTATAAGATACCTTAAATATAAGTTGAAGTAAAAAGATGAAAATTATATACTATGAAAAAACACTAGCCCAAAGAATGCTGAGGTAGCTATCAAACAAGATAGGTTTTCAAGCAAGAAACATTACTAGAGATAAAGTGGAATATTTCTCAATAATATGATGTCAATCCTCTATAAAGATAAAACTAAATTTTCTTGCATTTAATAACATAGCTTCAAAATACACAAGGCAGAATTTGAAACAGTGAGCAGAAATGAAGACAAATCCAAACTACTCTCAGTAACTAATAGAACAAGTAGAAAAAGTCAGTATGGATGTACAAAATTTGATCAAGGTGACTCAGCACTTTCACTTAACTAACATACAGAGGACATGATACTCAGTGACACATATATACATTCTATTCAAGACCACATAAAACATTTATTTATTTATTTTTAGTGTTTTTATTTATTTCTGAGAGAGAGATAGAGAGCACGAGGGGAGGGTCAGAGAAAGAGGGAGACACAGAATCCGAAACAGGCTCCAGGCTCTGAGCTGGCTGTCAGCAAAGAGCCCGACGCGGGGCTCGAACCCACGAACTGTGAGATCATGACCTGAGCTGAAGTCGGACACTTAACCGACTGAGCCACTCAGGCACCCCTAAAACATTTATTTAAATAGACCACATCCAGGGCACCTGGGTGGCTCAGTCAGTTATATGTCCAGCCTCGGCTCAGGTCATGATCTCACGGTTCGTGGGTTCAAGCTCTGTGTAGGGTTCTGTGCTGATAGCTCAGAGCCTGCTTCGGGTGCTGTGTCTCCCTCTCTCTCTTTCTGCTCCTCCTCTGCTTGTGCTTTGTCTCTCTGTCTCTCCAAAATAAATGTTTAAAAAAAATTATAGAAAAATAGACCAGATCCTGGACATAAAATAAATATCCTCAAATGTAAAAGGACTAAAATCATAACAGTAAATTCTCTGAACACAGTAGAATTAGGCTGGAAACAAATCGCTGAAAATAACTAAGAAATCTTCTAATGTTTGTAAACAAACTAGTTTATTTCTAAAAAATCCGTTTTGAAATGAATGTTAATGTAACACAATATATCAAAACTTGTGAGTTGAAGGGAAGGCTGCGCTCAGAGGAAGATTTATATCCTTAAAAATCCATATACTAGAAAATAAGGCTAAAAAATCATGATTTTGATTATAATAATTATAATTATGATAAAACATCATTATCTAAATATCCATCTCAAGAAGTTAGAAAATGGAAGGAACCTAAAGGAAGGAAATACTGAAGACAAGAATTTACAACATAAGCGGCGCCTGGGTGACTTAGTCGGTTAAGCGTCCGACTTTCGCTTAGGTCATAATCTCGCGGTTCGTGGGTTCGAGCCCCGCGTTGGGATCTGTGCTGACTGCCAGCTCAGAGCCTGGAGCCTGTTTCAGAGTCTGTGTCTCCCTCTCTCTCTGACCCTCCCGTGCTCACGCTGTCTCTCTCTCTCCCTCCTAGAAATAAATAAAAATACTTTTTAAAAAAAGAATTTACAACATTAAAGATATGAATTTACAACATAGAAAACAGTTGTAGAACAATTGAAAATCAATAAGTCAAAACTTAAATTTTTGAAAATACCAATAAATTTAAGAGAAGACATAGTGCAAATCTTACACAAAACACTTCTAGGGAATAGAAAAAGAGGGTAATGCATACAAAACCATTAGATAAAGTGAAAAGAATGCAGATATTGGAAACCTAATGAGGTTTCCTAAGAAAGGAAAGTTTCAGACACACCTCTCTCATGTAAACAGATGCAAAAATTTAAACAAAACATTAGCAAGTCAGTTCCAGTGATAAAAACGATAATAATCTTACATGACCAAGTTGGATTTATTCTAGACAGACAATATTAGCTTAAAGTGTAAAATATCAGTTAATGAATTTACCATATTAATAGAATAAATAAGGTAAATTATATGACCATCTTAGATGCAGAATGGCATCTGATAAATTTCATATCCATTCATGATCAAAATTTGAGCAAATAGGAATATAATTTTCTCAATCTGATAGGGGTATTTAGAAGTATCTCTACATCATATGTGATATTGATGGTGAAATATCAAAAGCTTTTCACTTGAGATAAGAAATAAAACAAGAATACTGACTTTTACCATGTCTGTTTATATAGTGTTGAAGGTCCTGGCCATTGCAAAAAAAAAAAAAAATGTCAAAGTTGTAAAGGAAGAATTAAAACCATCATTATTCCTACACAGCATGATCACAACATGATTGTAGCTAGAAATCATAACTAGAAAACATTGAAAGAATTTGCAGGCTGTTAAGTAATTGTCACATGGCCATTGGATAAAAAAAGATCACCTACAAAAATCAACTGTAACTTATACAAAAGGAATGAACAATTAGAAAATGAAATTTTTCACACATAGATTACGATAACATACCAAATCAAAATTATGGGAACAAATATAAAGAACATTTTCTATACATAAGCTACTAAACATTTTTAATATATTACTAATTATTAATGGTTAATAAATAAAGGGATCATGTTGCTTGGTAGAAACATATATCGTAAAGATGTCAATTATTTCTAAATTGATCCAATAAAAATCCCAGCAAGTTTTTTTTCTGGAAATTAATGAGTCCTTGTAAAATTATATGGAAGTGCAAAGAAACAAAAAAAAAGGTATTTTCGAAGAAGAAATTAGACTACTATTTTTGTTGCTATTGTTGTTTCATATAGTCATTGTTTCTTTAGGCTCATCCAAATGTTCACATTTTTGTCTTTCCCCATTTCTTATTGCATTTCAGACTCTGAGTTCATTGCTTTTCTTCCTGACTTATATTTTTTAATGTTGCTAATAAATGCTTGCCTTGTAAACTGTACCAATCAGCTCTCTAATTCTAGGTTGATGATGGTTTCTTTTAACATTTGGAAGATATTACCTTAATGACCTCTTGCTTCTATTGCTGATTTTTAAAGGTCAGTTCCCAACATGATTGTCCTTCCTCTGTAGGTAAACTCTCCTCATTTAACATCTCTTTGTCTTCATTTCTACCAAGTACAAGGTATATTTTCTTTATCCTGCATTGGATAAATTGAACTTGCTGAATCTGACAATTCATGTCCTTCATCATTTGGGGAAAATTCTAAGCTGTGATCTATCTCTTCAAATATTGCATCTCTGCCATTTTCTCCAGTCTCTCCTTCTGATGAAACCTATGTGAGACCTTTTTAATCTGCCTTCCACATCTCTTAGTTTATCTTTCTTGCTTTCTTCCTTTGTCTGCTAATTGCTTTGTGATTTCTCAATACCTATCTTCAGCTGCCTAACCTATTCGTTAAGCCAGACCTCTGAGTTCCCAATCCCAATTATTATATTTTTTATACCCAGAGTTTTATTAATCTCCCTGGTCCTTTGTGATGGTGTGTTGTTTCTTAGTGTTACCATCAATACTTTCTTTTGTTTCTTAAGTATCTGAGCTTAAGTATCTGGAATATGAACCTCAGTGTGGTCATCTGAATGAATTTTAGTTTCAAACCCAAAGTTAGGAATGTTTGAGATATTTATATTTCTTTTTTCCCTGTATTAAGAGTCAAAGCCAACATGGGGAAGAATCTCCACTTTTTATGTCTGTGACACAGGCCTTTTTTTTTTTTTTTTGGATGCCTGTGTTTGGGAGTATTGGCTTTCTTTGGGGGAGGTCTCAGGTTTGTTGGGGGCAGATGGTCTTTGATTCACTCTAGAACCTTGTGTGGGTCCCACATCATCTCTTATGTCCTCCCTTAGACATATATGTATAGGCATGCATACATACATGCATGCACACGTGCACACGCATGCACACATCTACACTCTAGTTCACCAGGAGCCTACAGATCATCCCTGGACAACTGCCAGCTGTAGCACTGACTTGCCCTTCTAGAATCATGTCTGATTGTGAATGATTTCTCTCAATTTACTGCCAGGTCACTCATCTGTTAATTTTTCTTTTTAATTCAGTGTTTTCAGGTGCTCTGTACTGAGAGATTATCTTTAAATATCCAGATCACCAGTTTTCTTGAACAGGAAGTGCAGGCTGAAGACTTTCTCATTCGTAAATGAGAAATAGTATACTGCCAAGTACAGTGACTATCTTAGTTCTGGCTGCTATAACAAAGCACCACAGACTGGGTGGCTTGTAAACAACAGACATTTATTTCTCACATTTCTGGAGGCTGCAGTCAGAGATTAGGTTGTAGATTGCCAATTTCTCATTTGTATCTTTGCATGGTAGAGAGCAGAGAGAGGAAGCAAGTGGCCTCATGACTCTTACAAGGAGGCTCCACCCTCATGACCTAATTACCTCTCAAAGGTTCTGCCTCCTAATGCCATCCCATAGAAATAGGTTTTCAAGGTATGAATTTGGAGGGACATAAACATTTAGTTCATAACAATGGCTTTCTTAAGTTCAGTGTGACTTGCCAAGGGATATAGGATAAATAAATCCAAGAAAGGGTAGAGGGAAGTGTTCCTGTGAAGCTGGAACCCTGTTGATGGAGTTAGGATTGAAATCCACATCTCCTGATTTCCAAGGTTGGAAAGTTTTAGCCTAGGCTTTCTGGTACCTTGCTTCAAAGAACAAAATACCACACGCAAAACAGCCAGCAACAAAGCTGACCAAACCAAAAGCCCATTGAACAAAGATGTGTTTAAGAGAAATCTAGAACAGGCTTATTAATGTACAGAATTTGGAAATTTCTACCTTCAGTGTGGTAAGCAAAATGTATTTGGGAAATTAATCAGACATGTCCCCTCCTCAAGGGAACTTCATGGATCAGATACCTAGGCCCTCTCTTTGCTTCCGGACAGGAGAGGCTTCAATGAAAATACAGTGGTCTTCCTTGGGTTGATTTCACAAGGACAGCCAAGGTAAAACTCTGCTTCTACTGAGGTCAAAGTCCCATTTATCTACAGAGCAAGGCAGGAGCCAGCTCCCAAGGCCTCTGCCGCCAGACCCCATCATGCCTTCACCCTGCTCTTCATCTGCAGCTGACTTTCCTTTCCCTTCCCCCATCCAACTTTCCCAGAGTCCCTCCTCCACAGCCCTCTTCTCCATGATCTTACTAATGCATTGATTATTTTCTAATTTTTCACAATCCCAGAAATGCTGTCATACATGTTCTTGTGCATACGTGCAAGTTTCTCCAGGAAAAATTCCAAAGAGTAGCATTGGTGGATCATAGGGGATGCACATTGTCCACCTTCTTAGATGTCACCAGAGTGATTGTCAAAGTGGTTTACTAACATCATGACCAATGGCAGGTATGGGCAAGTCCCGGTGTTTTATATCTTTGCCAACAGGTGGTACTGCCTGATTTTAATTCTTAAGGACCTTCTCTATACAAACCAATCCAATGGGCTTCTCTCTCTGACCTGCTGATGGGTAATGAGTAACACATTTGTGTTCTTCTGGGCTCTTCTGGACATTGGCTCTAAAGCAGGGTCCACAATGTTCCTGAAGAGGAGACTCATGTCCAATGATTGCTCCCAGTGGCTAACTGGAAGAAAGGGTTTTTTTCTAACTTACCTGGAGGGAGAGCACAGGCCAGTGAAAGGAGGAGGATTGCTGAGACTCTGAGGGTCAAGGGTCAGTGCCAGCCCCCCCTCCCCCCCCACTGCTTACTAGCATGGGGCTTGAGGCAGTGAAACCGGCCTCTTTGCTGCCTTGAATATATCTTTTTAAAAATTTATTTTTGATAGAGAGAGAGAAAGAACAAGAGCATGAATATGGGAAGAGGAGAGAGAGGGGGAGAGATAGAATCCCAAAGCAGGCTCTGCACTGGGGTTCCATCCCATAAACAGTGAGATCATGACCTGAGCCGAAATGTCGCATCTTCTAATGAAAGAGAGACCAGGATAATGGGAATCCCAGGTCCCAGGGCCAAAGAGCAGGGAGACATCTGGCCTTTTGATGACAGATGGCAGTCCAGAGAAGGGCAGGTTAGAAAAGGTGGGGGGGGGGTGGAGCACAGAAACTGAAATGATGGAAACAAAGGTCCTGGTAGATCTCTGTGCGTATCTGGATCTGAGACAAGAGTTTTGCTGTCATTCCCCTTGTCAGTGTCTAGAGGCTGCAAAGTCAGCAGAGTAAGGGTGCGACCTCAGAAGCAGATAATCTTGGGTCTTTTACTTACAGGTCCTAGATCTGAGGTACTTTGTGTAACTTCTCCCTTCCTCAGTGTCCTTATGTATGAAGTAAAAATATTCAAAATGTATGTGTAAGATGGCCATGAAAATGAATGAGATAATATTAATAAAATACTTAGCACAGGTCCATAGTAAGGACTCAATAAATGTTATTCCTACTGCCATCATGACTGATAGATATAAACTCATTATGTGTATATAAAACCTCTGACCGGATCCATCAGACCAAGCTATAGTATCAGGACTAGCAGCTGTTTTTCAACTTGTTGAGGAGGATTCCAAGGTCACCCTTGGATTCAAGGAAAGGGGAGTAGACTGTGCTCCACCGGTAGTGTCTGCCATGGCTCAAAATGACAAGCAGTGGCAGACAGGCCATACACACACCTCTCCACAATCTGCATTCCACAACTAATCCGGAAGGAAATACTGATTCAGGAATGTTCCACTGCAAGTTTCTAAGAGAGGACCTATGAATGGACCAAAAAGCACTGATTTTTTAAGTGATGTCAGTTTCACATGGCTCTTTTTTAAAATGTACTGAAAGCAGGCAATGTCTCCTTTTCTGCCCTGAGTTCTGTAGAGAATTTCCATTTTCTCATCTGCTCACCACACTGGTGCCTGCAATAGTGAGTGAGCCTTTGGTGGGCTCATCCAAAACAGAGGTGGCACTCAGCTTTCCACAGCTGCTGCTAGAAAGCAGAGAGCCTGGGGGGAGGAATAAATTCACACGAGAACATGTTGCGAGGGAAAAAGTTGGGGGACCCGCAGCCATGGAGTCTAGCTTCTGCAAAAACAGCATGGGGCTGGGTGGGCCAGGTGACTTCTCAGCACGCTGGTGTCCTGTCTCTAAAATAAGACCAGTGATCTCCAAGATCCCATAAAATTTTTGTTTTTCTGTTCTAGGAAAGGGAAGGCACATCTCTTGCACTTAGTATGTTGTTGAAAGAGAGAGAAATGTGCAACTATGTATATGTGTGCATATATGTACAATATTATATGTGTGCAATAGTAGGGCCTTGAGATCCTTAAAGGATCTTCCAGAATTTTCCTAGATTCCCAAATAGTGAAATAATGTGACAACCCACATTTCTTCTGAGAATTAGTTTTCCTAGTGAAGAAAATATTTACCAGTACCAAAGATGCTTTTATGGAAAGCAAAGATTCAAGAAGGAATCTCCTTGGGAGGGGAATTTGGGGGTCAGAACCACATCATGTACTGGTACCCTTTGCCCACCACCCTCCTCCCTCCCCCCCGCACACACACTTCTAGGCCCATTGAATCAAGAACCTACCTACTTGAGCAAAATTCTAAATCAGTACATGTCATGAAGCTCAGATGGTGCATGTACAATGATGAAGCATCTGTCACAAAGACACTGCATAAAGCACTCAGCCAACCATTGCTATGGAGTATGTTTTAGTGATAAGGTGCCAAGAAAATTAAATAATAAAATGTGTTATTTTACCCAAAGCTATATGAAATTATCATGAAGACATCAGGATCTGAGCTCAGAGTGTGGAGCTTGCTTGGAACTTTCTCTCTTTCTTCCTTTCTCTCTCTCTGCCTCTCCGCTGCTCGTGCATGTGCATCTCTCTCTTTCTCTCTTTTTATCTCTCTCTCTCTCAAAGTAAATAAATAAACTTAAAAAAAAAAAAAAACACCCCTCCATTCCTCGACCAGTGAGGGAGCCTCAGGCAGATCAGGTCCAAACTTATAGCACACCATGCTTTTGATCCAAAACATGGTGCGATGGGAAAAGCTGATCCAACAATTTCCTCAGGATGACTGTTCACCTCACATGATTCACTCTGCTTCAAGTTTAAAAGCCATGTGCAGAGATTTGGCTCTCACCAATGCAGGTGGACACTATCCAATCCACTGAGGGCCTGAATAGAACAAAAAGGCAGAGGAAGGACAAATGTGCTCTCTGTTGAGCTGGAACGTCCGTCTTCAGCCCTGCCCTCAGACATCAGAGGTTCTGGAGCTTTCAGACTCAATCTGTATTATGCCACCTGCTTTCCTGGTTGCCCAGTTTGCAGAAGGCATATCGTGGGACTTCTTAGCCCCCATACCCCCATTAGCCAATTCCTATAATAAATCGTGTGTGTGTGTGTGTGTGTGTGTGTGTGTGTGAGTGAGTGATTTCTCTGGAGAACCCTGACTAATGTAATAGGGGTAAAGGGCTATTTAAGGGCATGGCATTCACTTGGCGTTTTTAAGATTTTAAATTACCAAGTTATAAGACTATCAGGTATTTCCAACTCGATCTCTGAACCCTCCTTTCTGCCTCACCCTCTTCTTGACTTCCTTCTAAACAGCCATGTCAGAATAGCCAGCCTCAGAGAGCCCCTGACATCACAACTGCCTCGTGGGAATGTCAGGGGTCAAGAGATTCCATGGGCTCTGCTGCTGCCCTCCAAACATGATTAGCCTTTCATTCCGTCTCCCAGGATGAGACCTGGAGGCAGGCCATCTTCAAAGACATCAGGGGAAGCTAACAAACTAGGATTTCAGTCCCATACTAAGGGGATAGCAAATAAAATGTCCAAATGCCATCTTCTAACTCACTTATACTTCTGCTACTAGGCTGAATAGAAAGTGCCAGAGCCAGGTTACATTGGTTCTTCTTTAGGAAACAGAACATTTGAAATCTTTTCTCAATCTCCATTCTTGTGCTGACTGTAAAAAGGTCACCAGTGACATCCCAATCACCACACTTACCCATTCCCAATCTGTCCTCATCTGACCTCAGCCTTTGACACCTACCCCCTCCCTGTTCTGGTAGTTTCCCCCGGGATGCACACAGATCCTCCCTCCCCTGCATCCCCGTCCCTCAGGACCTCTGGGTGTCCTATGTTCACCTTCAACTCAGTGCACAGAAATGCACACTTATCCCTGCCCCACAATTGGCTGGACTCCCTCTGCCCAAGCATTCATGTCTACTCGTGGAGTACCATTCCCTCCATCATCCGGGCACAAACCTGGGCTCCTCTGAGCTGCTCCCTCTCCTCGTCCCCTGCAGCTGCCCACTAGGTCCCAGTCATTCTGCTTCTTCCTACTACTCCCAGGCCACCCACAGCTGGTCCACTAGTTCAGGCCCTTCCTACAGTGGCCCCAGACCAGCTCCTTCCAGGCTTTCTCCCGCAGTCTCTTCCCTGGGGGGGAATCCAGTTCACACTTTAGTCGTGGGTCAATCTTCCCCAAAGGCTGCTTGAATCATCTTCTGAGATTTTTAATGGTTTCCATTGCCTAAAGTTTATACCACAGTCCTTCTCTTCGCAGCCAATGGATTCCTCATTTGGCCGCCATGTAGCCTGGACAGTTTAGATGGGTCTATTCATGATTCTCTGGACCCTGTCATTTGAGGGGATCCCATCTCTCTCGCAACTGGTTTCCACTGGGGAAAGCCTCCCCCAACCCCGGGAGGAGGAGTGATGTCTCTAACTGGTTGGTTTGGGAGAAGGAACAGGGCATCATAGCCCAGCACCTTTCTCATCCTTTTTTATCTGGGGAGCCAGGCCAGCACTCAGTGGATCCAGGCCACATTATACGAGGCAGCCCCCACAGCGAGGAGGCCAATAGGGGTCACAGGCTGCCTTTGCGGGTGCTAGGGAATCAGCACCTGTATGTGTCAGTATGACCCAGATCTTCCAATCCCAGATTTTTCAGTAGTAAAGTGATTCATTTTTGCTTCTCATTTGCCTTATTTTTTTTTTTTTTTACTACTTCTCAATTAATGTAGAACTTAAGGGAGGAGGGGAGTTCTTTTTTGGACCCCCTTTTATCCCAACGATAAGGCAACTTGCCTGCCTCTGGTCTTATTTTCTCCCTTTCTAGGCACACCCACCACCTCCCTCTGTATGTCTAGTTCTTATTCTCTTTCCAGATCCACCTCAACTCCCACATGACCGTGAAGCCTCTCAGGTTCCTGAATGTCCCCTCCCTCTGCACTCACCCCACTTGACTGCTCCTGCTGCTTAGCAATGATACACTGTTCCATGATATTCCTGGAAACCTCATCTTGCATCTGGCAGAAATTTTCACCTGTTTGTATTTTGTGTTCCTGGTAAGTTATACCTAAGGGCAGGTACATCCTCTCCAGATTCATTATGGTTCTCACCCTCTACCGCACTTGCATGGGGTACTGTTCAAGGCAAGCTGTGGGTGGCTGGGTGTTTAATTTTGCCACTGGCAGTGTACAGGAGGCTTTCCGCCTTCCCATATCAGCGCCGGCCTGAGGCCCAAGGCGTGACTTCAAGGCCACAATAGCATGGTCCTTGTAACTTCTCACACCGTGTGGCCTCAAACAGCAACTCCACTTGAAAAATGGAGAAATGATCACCATCACATAGGAGATTTTCAGAGACCCTTTTCTCTGATCACATATCTATTCTGTCCCAAATGGTTTTGTCTCAAATAATGAGCAAAATACAAGATAGCAAGCACATAACAGAGGCATGGTAGCTTTCCATTTCCTGTGTGCCTGTGGGATCCTTCAGATGCCTTTTTGGCCTCCCCAGGGGTGCTGGTGCTGTATACAGTAGGTGCTCCGGGAACACGTGTTAATTCAAGTTTTTCTTAACGACAGGACTCCTCTCAAACTCTGATCAGGACTAGGTTTGTTCTCTGATTATGCAATATAGCATTTGGTTGCTTGAGGTTCAACTTTATGCATTAGCTGCAGATACAATACAGAAAGAAGAGAATGATGCCTATAAAACTAACTTTGGGGATGTATGTGTGAAAGAGTGAGAAAGAAAGACGTATACAGGGACAAAGAGAGACTTGAGGGCAGTCTTTAGACCAAGCGCCATTCACACAGGCAACATTTTTCTCAATACAGTCATTTTACAATTCGCTAAGCCTCCATGAGCACTGAATGGGTAGATATACCTCTTTGATCCTAGGTGACAACTGGCAAAGGAAACCATACGCTCCTGTCTGGTGCGCGGGGTTGCAGAGAGAGACCATTTTAACAGAGAAGAAAGGTTTGGGAGAAAGTAGTTCCATGCACAATACAAGATAATGATTGACGGGCTGATTATTAGACCGGGTTGTCCTCATCTGGCCTTTTTTAAGTGCAATATGGTATGCATAACATGACATCTGAATGCTAAATTCCTGGCAGTTCTTGCACAGGAGACAATGCAGCTGGCAGCCTGACATCAGAGCAGCTGGGAGGGGAAGGCTTGCTTTCTGCACATTAACACATTTGACATTTGGTATCGAAAGGGAAGAGCTAATAAATAACCCGCCAACGATGACACTCTGTAATGACAGCTTTTATTACCAGCCAGTTAATCCTGCACTCCGGCTCTGTCCTTCCAAGCCATCTGGAGTTGAATTCTTATTTACTTACTTTTATTTTCCTGGGGCTTGAACTTGGAAAGTTAGCCTTGCGTCAGTGTCATATTTTGGATCTAATTCAAGGACGAGGGCAATGGCTGGTGGGAGGTGACTCAGCACTAAGGTCTGCAGAAAATGGGAGTAGACAGAGATTTCAGCAGTTTGGGTTGGACTTCCCCTTCCTGAAGGCAGGAAGTCATCCTGAGACCAGAGGAGTGGGGGAAGGTCACCTCTTGATTACTATCTCTTTTCAGAACCAATACGCATTGTCTTTGCCTCAATGGAATCCGACACACATTTACTGATCATCCACTATGTGCCCCCTATTGTAAAAGATGTTCTGGGATGTACAAACAAAACTATTTAAGGTGCAGTCTATCCCTTTCAGGTCAAAGCTGACAGGCCAGCAGAAGAGGCCCTCACATAACAAATCTCAATAATGGGACATGAGCTATAACAGGAATAAATGTAGAATGCCATGGGGTCAGGAATGAGGGGGTAATTCCTTCTTCCTTGGAGGTTTGGAGGAGGAAGCTTCCCAGAACTGTGAAGGGTCTAAAGTTTTCCTACGTGCAAGCTAACAAGTTAGCTGGTATTATGGACTGAATGTGTGTGTCTCCTTCCAAATTCATATGCTGAAGCACTACCCCTCAATGTGATGGTATTTAAAGTGTGGTATTTAAAGTGGTATTTAAATTGCCTTTGAGGGGCAATTGGGTTTAGATGGCAGGAGGTTCAGGCCCTTATAATGGGATGAATGTCTTTATAAGAACAGACCAGGGCTTTCTCTCTCTACCATGTGAGCATACAGCAGGGTAGCTGTCTACAAGCCAGCTCTCACCAGGACCCAGCCATGCTGGTATGTTGATCTCATGTTCAAGCCTCCAGGACTGTGAGAAATAAATGTCTGTTGTCTGAGCCACCATAGTATTTTGTTATAGCTGCCTGAGCTGACTAATACAGCTAGCCAGTCATGGGTGCTGCCTGAAGACACAAGACTTCTGAGTCAGAGACAAAAGACTTCATAACTCACAGCAATAGCAGTGTCAGCTTATGTGCAGTTTTCCCCAAGCCCAATCTCCATAGAGTGACCCAAAGAAGGCCAGGTGACCCCTGTACATGCTGAGAGTTACATTGCAAGAGAGGAACTCTGCACTTAGGGAACCCGAATGTTTTATAGTGGGTGATAATCATACCTTTCCTTTGCCCCAGAGAAAGACATTCACTGCATCTCCCAAGGCTATTCCCTGAAAAGAGGGTCTGCAACAAAGACAGTGTTCACAGATGTACAAAATTACACAAGAATTCTCCCGCAAAGAACTGGCTCCCAACAGAGGCCATCAAACCAATGAATGTCAGCTCTTCATCAGAAGATTTGAATGTCAGCTCAAGACACATTCAAAGAAAGAAGTAGAAATTTTTTCAAGATTGTGGTTCTCTCAGGTTGGGCTATCTGTGGGATCCCCTTGGAATATAATCATTGGTGGCATTTCTGAGATAACCCCCCTCAGCTGTAGCCCCTTGAACGAGCAGATGGAGTCATGGAAAAGCAGGCTAGGGGAAGAAAGCCATGTGACTCAGTGTTCAGATGTGGCAGAAGTGAGACAGGAAGAGAATTTCAGACCCCTCATGACTTGCTTTGTGTCCAACTCCCCAGCTGCACTGGCAACTCCCTGTTTCATGCCTCATACAACAAGGGCTTCCCACTGCTATGGTCTATGTTCCACACTCACTGTTTCCTTCACCCCTTGATCTTTTATCATGCATCCTTCTTGTCTTTCTTACCTCAAAACTCAGTTCACCTGACTCACCCCTCCTCCTTTCAGACATGGCTAGAATGCTGTCACCTATAGGCAGCCCTCCTAAATCATCTTACACTGGGTGAAGTGTCCTTCCCTGTGCTTTCTGGAATCATCTTTGTCCACCTCTCTCACTGCTTTTCTACACCACTCTTGGTCACCTGTGTCTTTTCTCCCCACAAGACTCTGAGATACCTTGGAGCAATGCTCTTTCCTTTTTGTTTCCCCGTCATGGCACCCAACACTGAGCAATTACCCAACTCATTAAATGAATGACTCTCACTTTCTCTTCCACTCTGTCGTTGACATGACAGGTCTGAGCCCACAAAGGTCTAAGAGCATTAGCAAATGTGAAGATTGTAGAACTCAACCACGTGCTACACAAAACTCGGTTATTTTCAAGTAGCTTCCAAAGTGTCATGAGGTAGTAAATGTAGTTCTTTTTCTCCACTCTTATTCTTTTACTATTTCCCCTTCTTCCTTTCCTGAAAGGCAGTCATCAGCTATCATCCCTTGTCTCTCTCCCTCTCTCTTTTTCCTTTATTCTCTCTTCCCTGCTTGTGCACAATCATACCAGTTACATGCAGCAGTATTACATAATCTCCTGGAGGCATAAAGGTGCCACGCACCTCTGCTGTGCAGAGGAAAAAGTGAGAAGTGAAAGATGTCCAATTATCTGGTGGTTCCAAAGCTTTATTTTTGTTTTGGGAGCTGGTGATGGGCACCGGCGATAGATACCTCTGAGAATCTGATGGATACATAGATCTTCTCCTCCCATAAATGTATATGCCCACTTACCCCCAAAATTTTACAAACAACTTCCTGGGGCTGATAGATGTCCACAGTCCCCTGGTAAAAACAAACACTAAGCAAAGCACCCAAATTATGCCCCCTACTAAGCAAAGCACCCAAATTATGCCCCCTACTACTTTAATTTTCCTCGATCCTGAGCCTCCGAAGTGAGGCACAGAGCACACACTTTTAGAAGAGGGCTCAGGTCCTATAGCTCTTTGTAAACGAAACCAACCATAGGATATGACAGAAGCAACCAAGGAGCAGATGGTGTGTGACCATTTGACGACTTTGGTCTCGCTGCATGGGGGTGATAAATAGGCAGAGGAGCCATGAAAATGGTTTTCCTTAATCTTTAGCCCTCTGCAAGTTCAGCTTGACCTAGAAATTCTGCATTTATTAATTCTACCTCCTCCTGCTCCTGGCCATTTTGACGTCCTTCTGCTACTACAAGTCTTATTGAACCAGCAAAATTGAGTCATAAGTGTCATAAATCCATTCCCTGTGTGTTCCTCTGTCCTCCAAAATACACAGGTTTCCCTAAAATAAAACAGAACAAGTGTAGAAGGAAGGAGCAAGGTCCTTAACTGCTAGATTTATAACCTATAATCTATAATTTATAATCAGCAGCAGGCACCTGTCTAGTCCCTGAGCTGTGCACACTCTGAAGGTAGGAACTGTGTGGCATTCATGTCTGCATCTCCAGACCCAACATATGCTAGGTGCTCAGCAAACAAATGCCCAGTCAACAAATAAGCAAGTGAAAGAATGTTTCTAGTCTCAAGTTCACTGAATTTGAAAGTTTCTAGTCTCAAGTTCACTGAAATTAAATTGCTGGTGGCCTCAATGTCATTTCTCCTCAAAGGTGCAGAAATTGACTGTATTCCATAGTCCAAGATTCATCTCAAGTTTTTAGCATAAAATTCATGCCATTTTTTAAAAATCTATGCTCCTTCTCCCCAATTTAAGGGGTGGGGTACAAAAATTTAGGGACAACGGCAAAGTGAAACTCATCAAATGAAAGTGATGCCATTGACCAAGGCTGTTAGGGCCTGAATGTCCATTCATCCTAACTGCTAAAGTGATGGTGTTAGGAGGTGGGGCTTTGGGGTGTGACTGGGTCATGAGGGTCACTTATGATGGGATTAGTGCTCTTAAAAAAGAGACCCCAGAGAGCTCTGTTGCCCCATTTGAGGGAAGAGAAGCCATTATGGCCAGGAATCAGGTTCTCACCACGCACCAAATCTATGAGAGCCTTGATATTGGACTTCCCAGCCTGCCGAACTGTGAGGAAGAAATTTCTGTTATTTATAAGCCTCCCAGTCTACGGTATTTTGTTATTCAGCCTTAACAGGCGAAGGCAATGGTACTAATAACACCTAGTTTTTATTCTGCTTTCTGGGTTCTGTTGACTCCTGTACCTGGACACACCCTCCCTCCACTTAGTGAGTCCCCAGTTCTATGAGCCAGCCCAGAGGGCGTGAGCAGTTCTGCACCTATAAGTCCTAGATGATCATCAGTCCTAGATGCGCAAGTAATCATAGTGACCTTCCTACCAAATCCTCTAATTGACTGCAGATCAGCAACCCCACCCTAGCCCCACCCTGGGCTCTCCCTGGGGTGTCTGACCTCTGCTCAGGGACAATTTCACTTAGTTCCCCTTATGGTCTCCATATCAGGCCTCCTTCATGTCTGCTCCCCGCCACCCCCGCTGTCACCCCATCTGGAGCTTGGCCAGTTCTGCTGGGTGCCCCAAACTCTCAGGGCTCTGAAGCCACACTGGAGCTATAGGAGAAGGACAGAGATGAGCCTCTTCCCCAAACCCCTCATTTGGACGTGCTACAGTCTCACGTGGCCTTGGAAGGAGGAGCAGTCACCTGTCAGCCTGGCGGAGCAGCCGGGGGTCCTTCCCAGACGCAGCTTACAGGGCTCCTTGAAGCCACGAGGCGGGCACCCGCCACCGCTTCCAGATGGGCCCTCAGCTCTCCCTTGTTTACCTGATTAGGTCAGACTAAATCAACATCAAGGGCTGCCTGTGGGCATATGAGAAAATAAGAGAAGCAACACTTCGCTTTTGTGATCATGAAAAATGAGGAGAGACAGCAAAGGTCCTATGCCCAGAATCTGTCTCGGATTTTTATTTTGGTTTGTTTTATTTTAACAAGAGCCGAAAAGGTCCCCTGGCCACCTCTGCCCCGCGAGTGATCAGCACAGTTCAGACAAGGGCATGAGAGGGCCAGGCCAGGGGCGCTGCGTGCTGCTTCATCCTCAAGAGCAGGAGAAAAGGTCTCCCAAATCCTGAAGGGTTCGTGACACAGCTCTGGCTCATCAGGGCTTCCGCCACCGTGGGTTCGAGTAACTTTGTTGCCAAAGTTCAAGCAATCGGTTCTTGACATGGTACATAGATGTTGGATGATAGGTAGATGATAAATAATAGTTAGATAATAGAGATGATAGATTGATAGATAGATAATAGATACATAATACATAAATCATAGATAGATAGATGATAGATAGATAGATAAGAGACAGAGATGGATAGATTAGAGAGAGAGATAATAGACATAGATGGATATATAATGATAGATACATACATACATAACAGATGGATAGATAGATGATAGATAGATACATAGATAATAGGTAGATAATAGATTGATGTTGACATACAACCAACCTGAAACCATGAGGACCTCTAGAACTGCATGAATAACTTCAAGAGAAGAACCTGTAGAAATGATCTCCATTTCCTGTTTGCCCTCAGTCAGTAGCCATTCCTTTTCTCTTTTTTTTTTTTCCTGTGGCTTCCAACTGTAACCTGTTAAACTTCCTTCTTTCGAGACAGCAGACTTGTCACCGCTTTCATTCTATTTTATTTTTCTGATGTTTCAGCCCACGCCTTTGCAAACGGCTAAGAAAGATTCGGTGACTATTTTGGTGGAAAATTCTGCAATGGATTCTCAGTGTCAGCTCTACTAACACCGGGCGCCTGAGAACTCACTGTCGTGGGGCTGTTCCGGGCGCGGTAGGGGGTCTAGCTCCGTCCCTCGTCTGATCCATCTACCAATGCCGGTAGCACCCTCCTCACCAGATATGACAACCAAAATGTCTCCGGACAAGATCAAATGTCCCCTGGGAGACAGAATTGTCCCCAGTGGAGAACCACTGTTCTGAAGCAATAAGGCAACAGGAATCCCGGTCACCCACACTGAAGTTTGGACATGGTATATTTTTTATTAAAAAAAAATTTTTTTATGTTTCTTTATTTTGAAGAGAGAGAGACAGATTGCGAGTGGTGGAAGGGCTGAGAGAGAGACACACAGAATCCAAAGCAGGTGCCAGGCTGTCAGCACAGAGCCCGACGCGGGGCTCGAACCCACGAACCGTGAGATCATGCCCTAAGCGAAAGTCGGACGCTTAACCGACTAAGCCACCCAGGCGCCCCACCTTGCGTCTTTATTAGTGTGTTAGCTCAAAGGGTTCTGGGATGGGCCTAATAATTTCACCATATTCTTTTAAAATATATTTATTTATTTTGAGAGAGAGGGTGGTGAGGGGTAGAGAGAGAGGGAGAGAGAGTATATCCCAATCAGGCTTCGCACTGTCAGCACAGAGCCTGACTTGGGGCTCGATCCCACGAACGGTGAGATCATGACCCAAGATGAAATCAAGAGTCGGACATTCAACCAACTGAGACACCCAGGCGCCCCCAGTTCCAGCACTTTTAGAGCGGAGGTGAACACACATGATATTTTGAGATTTCTGCCTTAACTTCAATGGGATACAAAAGATATCTGTGATTTCTATTGGCTTCAAGGTTGCAGGCACTATTAATACTACTGGCCTATGTTTATCCTTAAAAGAAACATTCCATTTCAGTTCAAGCATGGTTAAAATAAAAATGTGAGGTCTCCAAGTTCACCAAACTCATGGAATTTGGAGATCCAAGGATTCCAGCGGATTTGATGCCCTCGTATAGGAGCTCTGCCTCTCTCAGTGCAGGGACTATCCTGGTGCCCCAAGCTGGCCGGTTGGAAGTCCTTTCCCTGTGGATCTAGTAAGTTTCTCAAGAATGGGCGCCTTACCTAAACCAGGCCAATCAGAGTCCTCTCTGGAGTTTTCTGGCAAAATTCTCTAAAGAAGATTGTCTTTGTACACAGGGGATCCTATGGGTGTATTTAAGTATTTTTAAATACGGACTTTGTGCTCTAGAGAAGCCTGGAGGAATGGAGGTAGCAGGAAGGTGCTTCCCAAGGAGGTGGGTGATGGTTAATGGTGTGTGTCAACCTCCCTGGGCCATGAGAGCCCAGATATTTGGTCAGATAGTGTTCTGGATGCATCTGCCAGGGTGTTTCTGGATGAGATGGGCATTTGAAGCGGTGAGCTAAGTCAAGTAGAGCCCTCCCCAGTACATGTGAGCCTCCTCCAATGCACTGGAGGCCCAAACAGAAAAAAGGCTGAGGGAGGGAGGGAGGATTCACTCTCTCTGCCTTACTGTCATCACAAGGGGGCCTTAGTCATCCTCCACCATCTGACTTGGACTCGGACTGGAATTCCACTATCAGCAACTCGAGCCTCCAGCTTGGACATCTCAGCCTCCATGATCATGGAACCAATTCCTTATAACAAATCTTTAAATGCCTTATATATATTTATATGTAATATTGTCTTAGGTAAATATTCTTATGAAGGATATATGTATATCCTTTCAATTTTGTTTCTCTGGAGAAACCTAAGTAATATACCGGTTGAGCCTAAAGTCCATGCTACAAATGTGTAAGATGTGAACACACACAGAATCAGCCTGTAGATCTACTTCCTAAGGCAGATGCCTATTTTTTATTTTTTTAAAATGTTTTATTTATTTCTAGGAGAGAGAGAGACAGCATGAGCAGGGGAGGGTCAGAGAGAGAGGGAGTCACAGACTCTGAAACAGGCTCCAGGCTCTGAGCTGGCAGTAAGCACAGAGCCCGACGCGGGGCTCGAACCCACAAACCGCGAGATCATGACCTAAGCGAAAGTCGGACGCTTAACAGACTAAGCCACCCAGGCGCCCCCAGATACCTATTTTTTAAATAATATCTTAACCTCAGGGTTGTAGGATTTAAAAAAAAAAAATTTCTGGGGTGCCTGGGTGGCTCAGTCAGTTGTCTGACTTCGGCCCAGGTCACGATCTCTCAGTTCGTGGGTTCGAGCCCCGCATCAGGCTCTGAGCTGTCAGCACAGAGCCTGGAACCTGCTTTGGATTCTGTGTCTCCCTCTCTCTCTTCCCCTCCTCCGCTTGTACTCTGTCTCTCTCTGTCTCAAAAATAAATTAAAGAAAGAAAAAAAAATTGCTGATAGCAACTGACACCACCCCGCGGAATGAACTAATGCAGATTTACCATGAGGCAAAGACAATAATCCAGAAACTGACCACAAGCTACAGAGAGGCTCTGGTGTTGAGGGCCAATCCCTTCACGCTGTGGTGCTAGAAGACGCCTGAGTCAGAGTAGCTAAGTGCCATGACTTCCTGGTTCTAGAGAGTTCCCCTACCTCTTTCATCCCTGATTCCTGACTCCCTGGCCCCCAGAGAGGCCCCAGCCTCCCCAGGGAGGGGTCATGGGTGTGGCTGAGGGTCCGTGCGGNCTCATCTGCAGGGAGCCAAGGCTGGCGGCCCAGGTAAGGGGGAGGAGGAAGGCTGGAAGCAGGTATCAGAAACTGAAGTGCAGAGTCAGGGGCCGGCAGCTCAGAGAAGGTCCAAGAGCCAAGAGAGAGAATGGGAGAGGCCCCTGGAAGGAGTGAGGAGCCAGGCACCAGGAGCTCTGGCCTTGGGTGCGGCCATCACCCAGTGCCCTTATCCAGGGCTAGTTCAGGAGCCAACCCTTTCTTCTGTCAGGGTTGACGCACAGAGAGCAGAAATGCTGTGATCCCCTATTGGTGATTAATCCTTCAATCCTTAATTGAAGATTAATCCTCTTCACCTGCGTGTCTCCACAGCTGCATTGAACTTGGAGTTCCCATCTGCAACCGGGTGCGAGCACCCCAGACAGCATTTGGGTGGAGCCTCTCCTCTGTCTAAAACAGAACACTAACGGGGCGCCTGGGGGTCTCAGTCGGTTGAGCATCTGACTTCAGCTCAGGTCATGATCTCGCGGTTCATGAGTTAAAGCCCCCTGTCAGGCTCTGTGCTGACAGCTCAGAGCCTGCAGCCTGCTTCGGATTCTGTGTCTCCCCCTCTCTCGGCCCCTCCCCCACTCACAATGTGTCTGTCTGTCTCTTTCAAAAATAAATATTAAAATTTTTTAAAACTAGGGGCGCCTGGGTGGCTTAGTCGGTTAAGCGTCCGACTTTCGCTTAGGTCATAATCTCGCGGTTTGTGGGTTCGAGCCCCGCGTCGGGCTCTGTGCTGACTGCCAGCTCAGAGCCTGGAGCCTGTTTCAGAGTCTGTGACTCCCTCTCTCTCTGACCCTCCCCTGCTCATGCTGTCTCTCTCTCTCCTATGAATAAATAAAAATATTTTTAAAAAAATTAAAAAAATTTTTTTTAAATAAATAAAACAGAACACTAAAAAACTCACCTAAATTATTGCAAACTCTGACGTAGTCACCCAACACTGCACTTTTGTTTTGTGAATGAAATATTCGTTGCATAACATTTCAGGAGGGGTAGGACAGGAAGGTCCTAATTGAAGGACGTATTCTCACGTGACAACTCAAAACAATGACCTGCGACAGCTTCCTGTTCATCTCCAGGATTAGCGTCTCTTCACTGTGTTAGACTCTGGGGAAGTATGGGCTCAGGACAGCTTTTGGAAAGAAGGAAATTTCTGAATCCAGCCCTCTCTTCACATTTTCCGTCTTCGTTATCTCAAAAAAAAAAAGCATGAATTTGTGTCTCCACATCTGTCCATCAGTTCTAGCCATCATGCACAACATGATAAAGCCCAGGACCCAAAAAGGAGGTTTGTTGTTGTTTTGTTTTGTTTTCTGATAGTTCTGGCCTTTATTAATGTCTGACAAATTATATAGGCAGTAGACACTATTGGATTACCTTCTGGAGATATCAGTGGTGTTAAACATTGGAGATGGCTGACCGCGAGCAGTGACAAGGTGCTAAAAGCTTCTCTACTGACATATGATTATGTAATGTTCGACATGTGCTGATGAATGAGTTCTGAGCAGTGAAAAGGAAATGAATGACCTTCCCCTTTGCATAGGCTCTAACACATACATCAAGAAGGACACTTCACAGGGCGCCTGGGTGGCTCAGTGGGTTCAGCGACCGACTTCAGCTCAGGTCATGATCTCGTGGACTGTGAGTTCAAGCTCCATGTCGGGCTCTGTGCTGACAGCTCAGAGCCTAGAGGCTGCTTTGGATTCTGTTTCTCCTTCTCTCTCTACCCCTACCCCACTCACACTCTGTGTGTGTCTCTCGCTCCAAAATAAATAAAACATTAAAAAAAAGAAAGAAAGAAAAGGGGGACATTTCATGGGCCCAGAGGTAACACTTCTCGGAAACGACAACACTTCCCAGTGACACAAAGGTTTCACAATCACTGGATGAGACAGTCGGTGCTATTTTGCAAGTAAACTGAGTTCAAGTGGCATCCCTGGGTATAAATGGCCAATCCTGTTGATTCCAGAGAAGAGGTATTTCCACTTCTAGAACACACATAGACTCTCAAGAAGGAAGGAAAGGTTTTTAAATTGCTTCAGTATTCCTGGCTTGCTGGCGGCATCTAAGAGAAGTTCTCAGGATCCATAAGGCTGGAACTGCCTATTTTGGGGCGACTTCACACAAATGAAACAATCAAATCAAAATTAGCAATATTTAGATCGCGTCTGTAAAAAACCGTCTGCCGGCTCTCTGATTATAACCCAGCGGAGGAGAGTTTCCTTGTAATCTCCTCCCTTTTCGCTGGAAGGCGGGAAACTCATTTCAAAGATTCAGGGGAGCTTACAGTGAAGGGAAGGAAAGCAATGGGCGCCTGAGTTCTAGGTGGTGAATCCCAGCCACAGAACTGTCTTCCCTGCCAGCGCCTTGCGCTTGGCTCAGAAGTGCCTTGTCGTGCTTCTGATTCCAGAGAAATGGCTATTTTGTTTGGCTTTCACCCCATTTCTCGTGCGGTGCAGCATGTCTGTGCAGCCACATGTCCAAGAAAGTGAAATGGAAGAGATTAAAAACAGATTTGCCTGGTGAACAGGTGTCGAGCATTATCTAATAGCAAACTAAATATAAAAAGGGAGACTAATTAGAGTTCTGGCATCTCTCTGGCTGTTGGTTTCATAGCTCGTTAACTCTTGAAATGCTCCTCACACAGGAGACCAGAGCTCCCTGGGAAGGGGAGATAGTGGCTCTATGCTCCTGTATTTGGGAAAGGGGGTAACAGGAGGGAGGTGGAGGGGTGGTCTTTGTCGGGCAAGAAAGAGGGTCAGGGAGGGGGATGGTATTGCCGGATGATGCCAAACAATGAGGAGCACTGCTGAGAAGTTGCTGTCCTAGTGAGGAGAAGCCACTCTTCTAGAACCTTGTTCCTCGAAGGGTGGTCCTCAGACCAGAGCATAAGTATGCCCTGGGAGCCTGTTAGAGATAGTCTTGGCACCATCCCAGATGTTCTGAATCAGAACCTGTGTTCCCAACAACTGATTGCCAGTTGACTCACATGCATGTTGAAGTTTCAGAAGCTCCCTTCTTGGAACTGAGGTGAGTTGGCAGTAGAATGGGGGCAGGGTAAGGCTGAGGAGGTGTTTCCTAAAGGGGCAGATTCCGGTGGGATTCTAGGTGGTTGCCTAAGGCAGGGGTCAACCAGCTGCTTCTGCAAGTCCAGACAGTAAATATTTAAGCTTTGTTGGCCATGCAGTCTCTGTCACAACTGGTCAACTATATCGCTGTGGGGCAAACAAAACAAAACCCAGCCATGGACACTGTGTAAACAAATGGGCATGACTGTACTCCAGTGAAACTTTATAAAAATAGGCAGTGGGCCCAGTTTGGTTCTTGAGCAGTAGTTTCCTGACCCCCGGTTGGAATATTCTAGACCAATTACAGGTTTGATTATGTCTGATCCTAAAACTTGGGGCCTCACTAGCTTCTGAACCCAGCTCTGTCAGTGAGGCAGAATACTTTAAATCAGGGATTTTTCTTTGGAAGTCAAGGACATGTGATCTAGTCATGTTCCTCAAATATGCTTACTATTGTAAAAAAAAAAATGCTAAAACCTTGGGTTCTTGTATTGGCTCTTTGGAGCACTTGTAATGACCTCCTGAGATGACCCTCCGTAGGCAAGAGAACCAGAGAAGGAAGAAATCAGTTATCTGAGGTAAACCCCACGTGCTCACCAGAGCGGATAAACATTTTCTTCCAGCTGTAAACTACAGGGGCTGGTGTTCCGCGCTTTCACCTTTCATGGCCAGACTTTCTGGCTGCCTCCAACAACCCCCACCCAGATGTCTGCCGACCTGGGGCTCATTCCGACTCCTCTTTCTTAGTCAGCCACGTGGGGGTCTGGATGACAGAGAGTTGTAGAGAAAGAAAAGAATCATCCAGGTTGACAGGCAGGGACCCTGTATTGCTGACTCAGCAGGAACCATTGCCTGACATTGTACCGCAGAGCCTGCCTTAGTTTGATGCAAAGGGCACATGGTACTTCTCGCCTCTTTAGCTTCCGTGACCCCCAAGCAACCCTTGCAAAATTCCACTATCTTGGTTTGGGTCCCCCTGGCAGCAGATGCTGAGACAGATTCTAGTGCAGGTAGTTTATTTGTGAGGCAATCCCAGCGGACCCTCAGTAGGAGAGGGTAGAAGTGAGACAGAGAAGAAAAGGAAGCCATGAAAGTACGTGCTATCAAGCTGGTTGCTACTGTGGATGAATGAGGCTCAAATCTTCTCCATGATCCCTGGGAACCAGTATAGAACCCGATTCAGAATGATCCCACTCGAGGGACAAGGGAGCAGGGGTATTTATAGGCCAGCCCCATCACCCATTGGTTGGAGGATGCTCCCAAACGGTGAGAACAAGGGGAACATTAACTCCCTGAAATGTCCTTCCAGAGTGTTCCATGTATAAAGAGAACAGACCCTAGTGGCTGGAGGAGGCCCTCAGGCAAAGTCATAGGTGCTGGCCAGATGGAAAGCAGGCTGCCATGCATAGAAATGGTGAGCACCAAGGGGTGACGTCTGGGGCGCCAGCAGCAGCTGCTATGCCGTCATAGACCACAATTTCTGTAATCACCCTCTCTGAACATATAACTGAGCACAGATTCCTACTAAAAGACAGAAATTGTGTCAGCGTGGGCTGTGTTGAGTTACAAAATAACTGAAAATGTGACTAAATAGAGGTTTAAATATATTAGAGGTTTTGTTTTCTCACATAACAAGAAATGCATAAGCCCAGCAGGTCTAACATGGCGGCCCCCGCATTATCATCAGAGACCCAGCCCCCTTCTGTCTTGCTATCAGCTAGCCGTTTTGTACGTCTTTGACCTCATGTTGGTCAACTAATGGCTGAAAAATGGCAACTCTGGCCTCAGGGCCCTGTCTATGGTCTAGGCAAGAATCAGGGGAAGGGCAGAGATCAAAAAGATTCATGCCAGCTGAGTGAGTTCCATGTAAAACAGCTTTCCTAGACTATGGATGCTGGCAAGGATGTGGAGAAACGGGCCCCCTCCTACACTGTTGGTGGGAATGTAAACTGGTGCAGCCCCTCTGGAAAACAGTGTGGAGGTTCCTCTAAAAATTAACAGTAGAACTTCCCTATGACCCAGCAATAGCACTGCTAGGAATTTACCCAAGGGATACAGCAGTGCATCCTGTATGCACTAAATATTTAATGCATACCCTGATGCATAGGGTCACATGGACCCCAATGTTCATAGCAGCACTCTCGACAATAGCCAAAACATGGAAAGAGCCTAAATGTCCATCAACTGACAAATGGATCAAGAAGAGGTGTTTTATCTATATAATGGAATACTACTTGGCAATGAGAAAAAATGAAATCAGGCCATGTGTAGCAATGTGGATGGAACTCAAGGGTGTTATGCTAAGTGAGATAAGTCAGGCGGAGAAGGACAGATACCATATGTTTTCACTCATATGTGAAATAGGAGAAACTTAACAGAGACCATAGGAGGGGGAAGGGGAAAAAAATAGTTAAGGAGAGGGAAGGATGCAAACCATAAAAGACCCCTAAATACTGAGAACAAACTGAGGGCTGATGGGGGTGGGGAAGAAGGGAAAAGGTGTGATGGGCATGGAGGAGGGCACTTGTTGGGATGAGCACTGGGTATTATATGGAAACCAATTTGACAATAAACTATGATAGAAAAAAATAAATTCTGATAAATAAACAAATAAATAAAACAGTTTTTCCACCCATTTGTATCCAATATGTCAGGAATCTCTTATCTCTAAAGGAGACTGGGAGATAGAGATTTAATTTAAAAAAATTTTTTTTAATTTTTAAAATATTTATTTATTTTTGAGAGACAGAGAACAAGCAGGGGAGGGGCAGAGAGAGAGGGAGACACAGAATCTGAAGCAGGCTCCAGGCTCTGAGCTGTCAGCACAGACCCTCATGCAGGGCTCAAACTCATGAGTCGTGAGATCAGGAGCTGAGCCAAAGTCAGATACTCAACCGACTTAGCCACCCAGGTGCCCCTAAAACTTTTTGTTACTGTTTAATTTTTTTTTGAGAGAGAGAGAGACAGAGAGACAGAGCACGAGTAAGAGAGGGATAGAGAGAGAGGGAGACATAGATCTGAAGCAGGCTCCAGACTCTGAGCTATCAGCCTAAAGCCCTACACGGAGCTTGAACTCAAGAGCCATGAGATCATGACCTGAGGCAAAGTTGGACTCTTATCTGACTGAGCCACCCAGGTGCCCCTGGAGATTTAATTTTAAATAATTTCTGACCAAAACACAATTGAAATTCTGTTGATAAAGAGGTAGAGGACAGAGGACAGAAGTAAGTGCAGTGTCACAAAATGTTTCTCACACATACACTATGATGTTAATATACTACTAACCAGAAGGGGAAGTTTTTTCCTTAGGAAAAAAATATATATTCATATACTATATCCTTGAAAACATTTGAAACGTACAGAAGTTTTGGACTGAGGATAAAGAGAAGGGAACCTAATCTTCACAAGGCAAAACTTCCTTAGGGCAGATAGCTAAGTAGGTCAGGCTCTGTTACTGCAAATGCCATACCATTTTTTGGTCACTTAAACAACTTATTTTGCAAGTTTGGCCCAGCATTTGAATAAAGATAGCCAGTTTCTGTGAAATAGGGTGTGATGAATCCTAGCCAACGGATCAGAAACAAGGATGACATTTCTCTAATAATGTGGATGGCGTTTTAAGTCAACAGTTGTAACATTTAGTTAAACAGATTAATCTTGCAGGTGTTTCTTCTCTTGTTCCAAAAACTCTGGAAATGGCAATAGGAAAAGTTTTAATTGTAAACCTCAAGGACAAGAAGAATGGGACAGGAGCCCAGATAAGAGATTACAAAGTAGAAAGAGGGTAGTAAGTGTTGAGTATAGACAAGGAAGCCAGAGTGCATACAGAGAAGTGAGCCAATCCCCCACCCCATGGAACTATGGAAAACCCCAGGAAATGGAGACCCCCCCAAATGCACAGGAAGTGGAAGTCTCAAGGGTGAAAGAAAAGGACAGTCTGAAAGTATACACAGGACAATTAAATCTCTATTTTCCCACACCTGTCTTCTAGATCTGATCTAGGAAATTCATTCTCTAGAGAAACTGAACTAAAGAGGCTGTCAAGTCAAGGGACTAAGTAAGCAGGAGGCAGATGGAGAAACATGGTTAAAAATATGGGAGCGAAGTGAAAGTGTATGTACAAAATGGTGGGCTCCTTGTACCCTCCCCCACCCAAGACTCTGGAAGGCAGTTAAGCTTTTCTCTAGATATTCTAAAAATCACCAGAATAAACATCTCCAGATGTTGACATTTTGGACTCCCCAGTTGAAATGGCTGCTTGCCTCACTGTCCCTTGATTCTCTGGTGAAACCTACCCAGCAAAAAGCACCCCCAACATGGAGATTTCCATCCAGCTTTGCCTTATCTCACTCAAATCTGAATAGAAAGCTGAATGTTACCTGATATAGGAGGAAAGCTGTCAATATCAAAGACAAATAACAAAATAAACTCGAGATTAAGAAACCCTGAGTTCTAGAGACATTGTTGGAAACAGAAGAATATATTTTTTAAAAATGTCAATGGGAAAAAGATTATTCCTCAGAAGGAGAAGAAGATTTTGAATTCACAAAACAAGCACAAGACGCCATGAAAAACAATTAGAAAAATAAAAAAGAGCTCTTGAAAGTGAAAAAAGTCTGTCACAAAATGTACATAAAATTTACTATCTAAACTATTTCCTTTTTTAATATAAATACTTTTAATTTTATTTTTATTTTTATTAAGTTTTTTTATGTTAATTCCAGTATAGTTAACATACAGTGTTGTATAAGTTTCAAGTATACAATATAGTGATTCAACAATTCTATACATTCCTCAGTGCTCATTATAAGTGTACTCTGTACACCCATCCTCTATTTCACCCATTCCTCTGCCCATCTCCCCTCTGGTAACTAGCACTTTGTTCTCCATTGTTAAGAGTCTGTGTCTTGGTTTGTATCCCTCTCTCTCTCTCTCTTTTTTTCCCTTTGGTCATTTATTTTGTTTCTCAAATTCCAAGTATAAGTGAAATCATATGGTATTTGTCTTTCTCTGGCCAACTTATTTTGCTTAGCATTATACACTCTAGCTCCATGAATATTGTTGCAAATGGCAACAGTCCATTCTTCTTTATGGCTGAGTAATATTCCTCTGTGTGTGTGCGTGTGTGTGTGTGTATGTACCATATCTTCTTTATACATTCACCTATTGATGGATACTTGGGCTGTTTCCATAATTTGGCTATTGTAAATAATGCTGCAGTAAACACAGGGGTTCATATGTCTTTGCAAATGAGTGGTTTCGTATTCTTTGGGTAAATACCCAGTAGAGCTATTACTGGATCATGGGGTTGTTCTATTCTTAATTTTTTGAGGAACCTCCATTCTGTTTTCCATTGGCTGCACCAGTCTGTCTTCCCACCAACAGTGCATGAGGGCTCCTTTTTCTCCACATCCTCACCGACGCTGTTGTTTCTTGCCATATTAACCACTCGTACATGTACGGTTGAGTGGCATCAGTGATGGTGGTGCAACTATTACCACCATCCATCTCCAGAACTCTTTTCATGTTGCAAAACTGAAACTGTACCCATTAAACAGTCAGTCCCTAGTCCCTCCACCACCCATCCCTGGCAACCACCATTCTACTTTCTGTCTCTTACTTTGACTACTCTAGCTATCTTATTTAGGATTTGACTTTTCCTGACTGGCTTATCTCACTTAGCATAAGGTCCTCAAGGTTCGTCCATGATGCAGTATCTGTCAGAATTTTCTTCCTTTCTAAGGCTCAATAACATTCCATTGTATGTGCTTACAATTTGCTTATCCATTCATCTGTCAAAGGACCCTTGGGTTGCTTCTCCTTTCTGGCTATTGTAAATAAGGCTTTGTAAGCCTGAGAGATATTGTGAATAACTCTTTAAGACCTTGCTTTCAAGTCTTTGGGTTATTTACCTAGAAGTTGAATTTCTGGATTATATGATAATTCTATTTTTAATTTGGGGGAAAGTCTCCATTCTGTTTTCTTGGAAAATTTTGTTTATGTAATAGAAAGTTTTATAAGTATCCTTAAGATAAAGATGTAAGACAACATTGTCTCAGAAAATAAAACAAAGAGACTGGGAACATAAAATAGAAAAGAGGAAAAATTAGAGGCTCGGTTGAGGAGGTATAAAATCCTACTAGGAAGAGTTTCATAAAGAAAGAATAGAGAAGATAAAGAGGAAAATTTTCATCTTTAAAATTATTTTTTGAAAGAGAGAGAGAGAGCTAACAGAGGAAGGACAGAGAGAGAGAGAGAGAGAGAGAATCTCAACCAGTCTCCCCACTGTCAGCACAGAGCCTGATTTGAGGCTTTAATTCATGAACCACAAGATCATGACTTTAGCCAAAATCAAGAGTCAGATGCTTAACCAGCTGAGCCACCTAGGCGCCCCAAGAGGAAAGTTGTTATTAATAAAACAGTGCATATTACTAAGTCAATGTAATATATAAAAAAAAAAAAAGCCAATATACAAAGGCCACATACTATATGATTCCAACTACACGACATTACGGAAAAGGCAAAACAATGAAGACAATAGAAAGATCAGTGGTTGGTAGGAGTTGAGAGTGGGGAAGGATGAATAAGTAGGGCACAGATAATTCTTAGGACAGTGAAAATACTCTCTCTGTCACCATAATGATGGATATATGTTATTTTACGTTCGTCCAACTCATAGAATGTACAACTCCAAGAATGAACCTGTAAATCATAGACTTTGGGTGATTATGATATGTTAGGGTAAGTTTATCAGTTGTAACAAATGTACTACTTTAGTGGGGCATGTTGATAACAGGGGAGGTGATGCACATGTAGAGGCAGGTATATATGTGAAATTTCTATACTTTCCCCTTAATTTTGCAGTGAAACTTAAACTACTTTATTTTTAACTTTTTTAACGTTTATATATTTTTTGAGAGACAGAGAGAGAAAGAGCATGAGCGGGGGAGGGGCAGAGAGAGAGGGAGACACAGAATCTGAAGCAGGCTCCAGGCTCTGAGCTGTCAGCACAGAGCCCATTGTGGGACTCGAACTCATGGACCACAAGATCATGACCTGAGCTGAAGTCAGACACTCAAATAACTGAGCCATCCAGGCACCCCAAAACTTAAACTACTTAAAAAAAATTGTCTTGATTTTTTTTAAAAAGTGCAGAGCAGAACATTTTTTTAAGGAAGTTAGTTTCTTTTTAAACATTTTTTAATGTTTATTTATTTCTGAGAGAGAGAGAGAGACAGAGCATGAGCATGAGCATGAGCAGGGGAAGGGCAGAGAGAGAAGGAGACACAGAATCTGAAGCAGGCTCCAGGCTCTGAGCTGTCAGCACAGAGCCTGATGTGGGGCTTGAACTTGTGAACTACGAGATTATGACCTGAGCCAAAGTCAGATGCCCAAATGACTGAACCACTCAGGCACCCCCTTCATTTTAATTTTTTAAATATTAAAAAAAAATTTTTTTTAATGTTTTATTTATTTCTAGGAGAGAGAGAGAGAGACAGTGTGAGCAGGGGAGGGTCAGAGAGAGAGGGAGTCACAGACTGAAACAGGCTCCAGGCTCTGAGCTGGCAGTCAGCACAGAGCCCGACGCGGGGCTTGAACCCACAACTGCGAGATCATGACCTAAGCGAAAGTCGGACGCTTAACCGACTAAGCCACCCAGGCGCCCCTTAAAAAATTTTTTAAGGTTTACTTTTTGAGAGAGAGAGACACACACACACACAGAGCATAAGTGGGGGAGGGGCAAAGAGAAAGGGAGACACAGAATCCAAAGCAGGCTCCAGGTTCTGAGCTGTCAGTACAGAGCCCGCTACAGGGCTTGTTCTCAGGAACAGTGGAATCATGACCTGAGCCGAATCAGATGCTTAATCCACTGATCCACCCAGGTGCCCCTATTTATTTATTTTTGAGAGAAACAGACAGAGTGTGAATGGAGGAGGGGCAGAGAGAAAGGGAGACACAGAATCCGAAGCAGGCTGCAGGCTCTGAGCTGTCAGCACAGAGCCTGACACAGGGCTCGAACTCATGAATCGAGAGATCATGACCTGAACTGAAGTCAGTTGCTTAACCGGCTGAACAACCCAGGCACTCCTAGATGTAATTTAAAATAGCAACAACTCTAAAGTATGACTTTCAACAATGGACGAGAGTTGATAGATAAATAACCTTGTTCTCCATACACTGGATAGCCAATCCTGGGAGATATTCCGTATACGCCTCAGAAGTCCTGGCAGGATTAAGCCTGGCCTTGTCTACCTCAATGACTTAACTAATACAGCTTTATATGGGCTTGTCTTTCTTCTGTGACATTTGTCCCCTTCCATCGCTCTTGGTTTCTGGGACCACATCTCAACTAAACTTCCTGCACTGACAGTGAATCCCACTTTATTCTTCTTCCCCTGCCCCCTACTTAAATCTGCTCCGCACAGCTAGTTTCTGTGTCACCATTTGAATGAAATCTAGAGCAAGTCCTCTGATTCTTATGTGTATGGAGGAGGATGTCTTTATCAAATAACCTAAAAGCTTTCTGGTTATGTATAATTATCAAAATGCTGCATTTCAGTAAATGAAATCTCCAGACCTACCTAATGGTATGGATGTCACTTAAATTGAAAGCTATGCCCCTTTAACTACTCAGGTCTGTGGTAGGTTGGCTACTCAGTCTTGTGCTTCATCTCCTTGTTCTCAGTTTGCTAAGCAAAAGTTCCGGCCTTTTCAGGGCACAGAGGAAAGAAGGGAGAGGTAAGGGGATAAGAGAGTCAACCACCACCTCCACTTTTTTTTTTTTTTTTGGATAGGTGTGTGTTTAGAGATCATTCCTTCTCTTATAGGGCACTTTGAGAGGGGGAGAGAGACACCCCCACCCCAATGATTCTTGGGAATCTGTCACTTGTCATTCTTTCTCTTTTTAAAAGTTTTATTTATTATTGTTATTATTATTATTTATATATTATTTATTATTATTATGAAGAAGAGAGTGGGTGTGGGGGAGGGGGAGGGAGAGAGTCAGAGAAAGAATCCCAAGCAGGCTCTGTGCCGTCGGCGCAGAGCCCCACACGGGGCTCTAACCCATGAACCATGAGATCAAGACCTTAGCTGAAATCAAGAGCCAGATGCTTAACTGACTAAGCCACCCAGGCGCCCCTGTAATTCTCCTGAGGCAAATGCGTTTCCCTGGCTGGCCACCCACTGCTTCCCCTTGTTTGCGGGGAATCCAGTGACCCTTTCAGAGTCAACATGCTCTTCCACACTGTCTTCTTGGACATAAGGTGGCCTCTCTCATGTGGGCCATCTGACTCAAGAGACACGTCCTTCAACTTTTGCTCTGACAAACTGTGGCTGTGCCGGGCCTCCCCCAAAGCTGTCACCTCTTTTGTCTCCAGCACCAGAACCACAGCGTCTCATTTTTAGGTTTTTTCAGGAGTGATTCAGACACTACCAGGTTTCCTCAAGCTCTTGGAGGCTTGGAATGGACTGTCAGAGGACCCAATGAAGCCCCTTTCCCTGGGTTGCAAGTGAGGGAGACAATCCCTCTCACCGCTCCGTGTGTGTTGGTGTGGGATGGGGTGGGGTGGGGAGAGGGCTGGTGTTACAGTTCTCAGCATTCTGACAGCTCTCTCCAAATATATTCATCGAATCCCCAACTTTCTAGGTTTCTACAGCCCCTTTAAAAATAAAGTTTATTTATTTATTTTGAGAGAGAGTATGTGTGTTAGCCAGGTAGGGGAAGAGAGAGAGGAAGAGAGAATCCCAAGCAGGCTCTGCGCTGTCCTCGCAGAGCCTGATGTGGGGCTCGATCTCACAAACCACGAGATCATGACCAAAATCAAGAGTTGGACGCTTAACCAACCAAGCCACCAGGCATTCCTCTATAGCCCGTTTTAATGGGCTGGAGCCAGGTGGTCAGCTAAGGACAAAATCTAGTTATTTGATCCTCCGCTGCAAGTCCTATTTAGGTGACCCCAAGCGTCACTTTGGAAAGTGAGAATCATTCCTATCTGTTGTGTTGGAAATGCAGGCCACACTGAGAAAAAAGCAAGGGGTGGGGGCGGGGGGTGTCCCTCTTTTTTTTTTTTTTTTTTTTACAAATAGTTTATTGTCAAATTAGTTTCCACATAACACTCAGTGCTCATCCCCGGGGGGTGTCCCTCTTTAACTTCCTATTATTGACAAACTGGCTCAGGAGTAAACAATATTTTTTTACAAGGTCCTAACAAGGTATAGACACTGACGACTGATTTAACCAAAAATGATGGTGGGAACAGAATGGGAGAGGAAAAGCAGCGTCAGAGAGCCATTTCCTCTACAGAGTGTGTAGTCAAGGCTCCCAGGAGCCTACAGCGGGCTTCACGCTGGCTCGTTAAGGCAGGAACTGAGGTTGTCAGAGGATATCAGGTGCACTCCAGAATCTCTCTGCGAACAACGTGTGACAGTTGCGGCCGCGCTATGGATGTCTTGCTGTCTCCAGTGCCCAGCACCCACACTGCCGCCAGCACCTGGCACCGCTGGCACCCCAGACCGTGTGACAGAGCCTCTGCCCCCAGACCTACACCTCCACGGACACCAGTCGACTCCTTCCTCTGGGGCCGCTTTCCTCGTGGGCCCACTGCAGAATCAATTTGAGCAGGTGCATCAGACCGACGACGTCGAAATTACATTCCAGCACCCAGCTGTCAGGGAGGCTGAGAATGCAATTTTTATGGCTTCTATCTTGGGAATGCAGGAAATGACCAGAATACGAGGAGTCTTCAAAAAGTATCGAGACTCTACAAATAACAACTGTCGGCCTCTGGAGGTCAACAGACAATGACCAAATTGATGAATCCAAAAATTGCAGATGAGCATCTTATCCAGAAAGATGAGGGTAAATAGCACCAGAAGCAGCTCGAGTTGCAAGTCCTGGAAAGAAAGACGGAAAGGAAAGGGTCGTAGGGTAAGGGATCGCTGGTTTTTCATAGGAGTTGTCGGGAAAGTGTTCGTTTGGTTTAGAGCTTGTGTGCATGATACTCCGATTAATAGAAAACTGTTAAAGGGGTCACGGTTTATAAGCGACAGACTTTAAAGGTGATGCATCACAGATACCCCAGGCTGGCCTTGTCCAACCACATGCCACCAAATAATACGTTTGCTGCTAATCTAACCCCCAGCTAGCTATCCACTGCAGGGAGAGATGCTTTATCTCTCTCTGACAGTTTGGCGTTGGCATAAGTAGGGAAACAGATTGGCTTTTGTTGAATTTTTTCATCCATCATAAACATGAAGACAGTATGAAAGTTTAAAAGAAAATCATAATGCCAAGTTCACCAAACATTTCTCAATGCAGGATATTATAATTTATAAGGTGATAGTTTCAAAGATGGACCAGAAGAGCCCACCATGCCTCTTTGCCTCGCGTGCCCAGGGCCAGCTTCCCAGGTGCATTGCCGATGCAGAAAGACCCCGTGCTTGTGTTAATGCTCTGCTATTGCTGTCTCAAAATTCTTAATAATTTTTTGGCAAAGAGCCCCCGCATTTTCATTTGGCACTGGGTCCTGCAAACTCTACACCCAGCCCTGCAGATGCCTTAAAGTCCAGGACTAAATTTAAGGATTAGACAAAGAAAACACTTTAATCAAGGTTTTCTCTCTCTCTCTCTCTCTCCCTCCCTCGGATTCTTACTTAGGGGGCTCCTGAAATTGCATGCAGTCTTTTCTGTAGACATGTAGACATGCGCACAGGCATTTTTCTCAAGTCTTCTTCGCCTTTGTCAGGTTCCCCCAAATTCCGTGAGCCTCAGAAGTCTAAGAACCACCAATGAGATTTGACCTGCCAGTTCCTCTTTAACAATGCGGAATAAATGTGTAGTTCATCCTAAGTCACCTCTCAATTTTGTTGTCAGTGAGTGGCATGTAAATGATGACATTGTGTGTTCATTCTGTGGGCTGAACCACACGCTTGCATTTGTCCTCTCCAGGTGTCCCTTCCAGTGGAGGAAGGGCCAAGAGATGGACATCCTTCCCTCATTTAAAGTGATTGGAAGTGGCACATCTGTGAGTCAGATTCTCTTCTTGGGCAAAAGCTCAGGTGCTTAGAAGCAAAGTTGTCCGTCTGGAAGGAGTCATTTTATTTATGGAAGGCAGCTCATCAAAAGGAAAATTCATTTGATACAGTGTGGTTTTAAGACTTACTTGCCTTTCATGGAATCCTCTTGATAATAATAAACTCTGAAAAAAATAGAATCAAAGCATGTTAAAACTGGATCAGTTCCTAGAGACGGTCGGGGGCTGCTCACGCAAACAGCTGAGCGTGTGTTAAAGCATTTTAGGGACAGCTTGCCAAAGTTTGTTTAGTCTTGTGATTTTGACAGGCTAACTGGACCTTTGAGATCTTTCTTCCTCAAACACTCCGGCTCAGTTGTGTAATTAACAGAGTCCCAGAAGAGCGGGGGGCTGGAGCCTTACCTCCGGTGTCTTGCCTAGGAGTCAAGACTCAGCAAAGGGCTTTCATATGTCCAAGTTACTATATTGGATCTTCTGGTCCTCATTGTTCAGATCAAGAAAACACAACCCAGAGAAGCTGCCTAATGTAGAATGCATAGAACAGAACAGGGAATGATGTCACTAACCCCTAACCAAATCCTCCTTCCCCTACCTCTCCAGCTTTGGGAGACATCCAGGCAGCAACACTCCCCCCACGTGGGTTCTGAGTCTGAGTCTGAGTCTGAGACTTTGCAGTTGGAAGTTGGGTGGCTCCAAAGTCTCTATTGGGAGGCTCTGGCACCCACTTCCTAGTTGTGTGGCCTTAGGTTGGTCACTTGACCTCTCCATGCCTCAGTCTCTTTAACTGTACAATGGAAATATTCCTACTACCCATCTCATAGAATTTCTGTGAGAATTAAGTGAGTTTTTATTTGTAAAAGTGCTTTTGAAAAGTCCTAGCTCACAGTAAGCACCATGGTGTTCATTGATATCATTAGTGGTAATGCTGTTATAATTATCCCTAAATGTCACCAATATGGGAAACTGTTTTTATTTTATTTTTGGAAATTGTCTTTAAAAAGCTTCTATAATTTGGAGACAAAAACCATCAGGAGACAAAAAAGAAGAATCATGGTGTTGTTCCGATGCTCACACTGGGAGTCCCGGAGAGATGAAGTCTTCTTTATTTGCCATTTATATTTATTTTGCGTGTGACCTCACTGTGTGCTTACTCATTTTTAATGCTGAGCCAAGAAGGGTTTGGGGTTGGCATTGTTGACCGGACGGGATTGATTTATTTTAATGTGTCCTGCTCCCTCCTCATTCTGTACATTGAACAGTGATGCTAGGCTGTCATGAACACAAAGTTCTCCTGAAAAGTAATGTCATTGTTCACTTGGATCAAAGTGTGAGGAGAGAAATGCTTTCTCCGGTAACTCAGAGTGTTAACAACTCCATGGTTGGGGAGAAGGCAGACAGTATGACCCACTCATTTCTCATGGAGGCATTAAAAATAGATCTACTGTTATTCTTCAAAGATGACTTTTAAATTCACATGCAATCTTCTGTCTCTTCTTGGTCCCAGCAGTCTGCAACCCACACAAGCCAACCAATGGGTAGGATTTTTAATTGGAGAAGTGAAGGAGTAGACGTAGAACTGTTCCAGCCACTCACACCTCTAGCTTCTTTCTCCTTGTCAATTTCAGTTGGAAAATTAAATGCACCCCCTGCCAGCTGTATTCTTTAACTGGCACCTCACACACCAAATCCTAATGACAGAGTCTGTTCTCAGGGACGGCTAGCACCTGACCCTGTCTGCGCGGTGCCGGGGAAATAGGTGTGCTCACAGCAGCCCCTCTGCTACCGTTGAGCTTTGCTCTGAGGGACACACACACACACACACACACACACACACACACAGGAGGAAAGAAAGATGACTGGAATACTATGTACAAAGAGTGTAGCCCAATCAACATGATTTCATCCCCATCTGCATTGACAGTTTCTTTATGTTTTCAAAGGCTAAGTATCTGGTAAGCCCCGAGACTCCATTCTCTCCTCTCCTGGTCCATGCTATTTCGATACATGCAAAGAGATTCCACGTCCCCTCATACACACTCTGATTTTAGCCTGACAGATACATTTGGGGAACTATTTGGTAAATAAGAAGTCTTTGGTAAGAGAAGAGGTCTAAAATTTACAATACCTTTTAACCAGAGTGTGGGTATGGACTGACTACGCTCCTCATGAAAGAAACCTGTGGGGGGCAGGACAGAAGCCAGGCAAGTTGGAGAAAATGCCAACATCAAAGAAACCTGGTGTGGCTTTTGAGTAGCTGGATGATTGTCCCTTATATAAAGCTGTTATTCAGATTACGAGGAGAGGCTTGATAAGAGTCAAGTGCGGAGCAATTGGAAGGCATGGCTTTAATGTCTCCTGAAAATGCAGTCATGCCTTTGTTCTTCCACATGCCAGCAAAGGCAGGAGCACACAGCAGGTCACTGCGGCTGTCCTATCCCTGAATGCCACGGACGTTGCCTCTCAGCTTCAGGGCCCTAAAATCTATCAAGCCGTAAAGAAAGAGCTTACTATTCAAGAGAGAACTGGAGAAGTCATGCTTTCACATCTGCATCTCCAGGAAAGGCGAGAGCCATGTGGGGAGGAGGGTGCGTGCCAGCCTCCATCCAGGGGTCCCGTGGCCCAGGTAGGTGTGCAGCTGTGGGGGGACACAGGGCAAGAGGCTACCAGGCTGGGGCACCGGTGCCCCACCCAGAGACCCAGGTCTCCTCCAGACTCCATTCCCAGACTTGCTCACAGTTTCCTAGTTCCCAAACATCAAGTTGTTAGAGGACGTCAAGTCAGATGACATGTTGTGTTGCCAGGGGCTGGGGAACAGACACTTCCAAACGCCGCTGCTGGGAGTGTGAACTGCTACTGTCCAAAGGTAGGCAACTCGGCGACATCCAGTCAAATGAAAAACCGCATGTGCCCTTTGGTAGAGCCGTTCCACAGATGCCAAGTGCAATATTACTAGGATATTTGCTGCAGCATGATGTGAACCAGAAAGAAATTGGAAACAACCCAAACATCTATCACTAGATGACCGGGTGCATCGATGATAACATACGTACCAAGGAAACCAACATCGCTGTTGCAAACAAGAATCCCCCCGCCCCCGCAATCAACGCCTCATACAGGATCAGCTCCAGGACACTGTGAAGTGGAAAGAGAAAGAGGACAATACTGTGTAATTATGCTACTATTAGCCCACAGCATACATCTGTGTGCATGCACGCTTGTGTGTGCACAGAATTACTCCGAAAGTGTCCACAAGAAACTACTTAACTGCAGTTCCTTCTAAGAAAGTGAAGAATCTGGGAGATAGGATAGGAAAGAGAGTTTCTTTGCATTATATATCTGTTTCCACCTTTCAAGTGTGGACCATATCAAATATTAATTTTTTTAAACAACCCCTCCCGTATTTAGCTATAAAAGGCATTATGACTGTTACCAGGAATTCTTCTAATGTTCTCGAAGTCAGAAGGTCTGGAATCAGTCTCACTGGGTTAATGTCCACGTATGAGCAGGAGTGGTTCTTTCTGGAATCTCTAGAGGAAAGTCCAGTTCCATGCTTTTTCCAGCTTTAAGAGGCTACGGATATTCTTGGAATGCAGCCATATTGCTCTGGCCTCCACTTCCACGGTCATATTCTCCTCTCCGACTCTGACCCTCCTGACTCCCTCCTGGAAAGACTCTTGTAATTAAATTGGGCCCAGGAGAGTCCACAATATTTCACAAATTCTGGGGGTTAGAACATGGACCTCTTTGGGGGCCGTTATGCAGCCTACCACAGGGAGCACGGGGAAAACACATTTCTGTTTTCCCTCTGTTACTTTTTTCATATGTTCTCTTAGCAACGGCATGAACACCCTGGTGAGTACCTGTCATTCACCAGTCACCGCTCACCAGAGGGAGGGTTCACTGGGTTAAAGGCCTCGTCCCCACACTCCCTTGGGTGCTCATGCCCTTGACCTTGCACTCCTCCACTTTTCTTCTCTGATGATTGTAGCAATCAGGTCCACCTGCAAGGCCTGGAAGCCTCCACCCTGGGACCGGACATTTGAGAAGCTACTACATACCCCTGGCAGTTTGCTCAGAGCTCCACATCATGGCCGCTGGTGAGGCCTTACCTAGCCCATCCCCTGCATCCAGCCAGTTGACACTTCTGATGATGCCATGTGCACTGGTCAGAACCCTGGAGGGTGGAGACAGCTAGGATTTAGACCGTGACAAGGGTCACGGTGACGGAGGTTTTGTGACACACTTCCCAACCGATTTTTTTTTATGGATGAAAGGTTGACCGGTGACCCCTTTATTCACTTCCATCAGCTCTTGAGTTGTAAAAGCTTTTTGCTTCCAAACAATTTACATTTACTAAGTCATAGCCCGTGCGTTCTAATCACAAGCGAAGGCATCATCTCCATTAAGCTTTCAAATATACGCAATAGAACCACACCGACCTCCATTACCGTATCTAGGGACAAAGGTCTTGACAGCCCAAGGAGTCTGCGTGGGGAAACGCAGACACAGAAATAATGTGGAGACAGCAGCAGCGTTAGTAACAGTGCAAAGGGCACCGGGCTGAGGGTCGAGAGGCCTGGAGCTCTGCCACTCGCTAGCTGTGCAAAGTGGGGAAGTCACTTCCTGCTCATGGCCTCGGGCTCCTCGTCTGAAAATCACAAGCTTCTCCCCCAAGGCTCTGATTTCATTAGCCAGAGTGGGAGTAGGCCTTGGTATTTTTAAATGTTCCCCAGATGACTGTAACATGGGGCTGGGGCTGAGACCACCCGTTGGCCAGCATCTAGCCACCCCCGGGGACACCCTGGACCCATGTCTGATGGCTGGTCCGGGACGCAGAGGGGAACACGTGGGACCCTGTATGCGAGAGTGAGGGCAGCTGGGAAGGCAGGTGGGGCTGTCTCGGGGAGCGAGGCCGACCAAGCAGAGCCTAGAGGATGCAAACACGGACTCCCACGGGGCCCGGGCCACCTGGTGAGGCCAAGCGGAAGAGCTCTTGGCAGCTCTGACACAACTCATCAAGTCAGCGACAGCCAGAGTCTAATGTGGTTTGAAAGCCCCTGAAGGAGACATTGCAAATCAGGGTCACGGCCAGGACCAGTCAGCAGTCTGCTGGCTGGGCTTGCCCTGCTGTCCCTCCCAAGGGGGCATCTGCCCCCTGCATTCACCTTGTCTGAGCTGAATCACTGTCCCACCCCAACTTTCAAGGGCAGCACTGTGGGGCAACATTTAAGGGACATCTCTGGCTCTCACCTGGCTGTTAAAAGCTTCTCCATTAACTTTTCCCAAACAGAAAAGGTAGAAGCTTCCCAGGAAGCCTTATTTCCCAGACAATGGGACCCTGGTCAGCTAAGAGGCAAGGGATAGAGGTGAGAGTTGGGTAGTGGGTCAGGCCTCGTGCTAATGTCTGCTAGGGAATGGTCTAGGACTTATACAAGGCCAAGATAAGGCAGGCTATGTCACCCTCTCTGAGATCGTTGGGGAAGTTCTTATCCATCTAAGTGGGACCTCTAGGGAGAAGACAGAAGCAGGCTGAATTCAGATCTTTTTTTTTTTTAATGTGTATTTATGTTTGAGAGAAACAGAAACAGAGCATGAGCAGAGAAAGCACAAAGAGAGAGGGAGACACAGAATCCGAAGCAGGCTCCAGGCTCTGATTTGTCAGCCCAGAGCCCAATGCAGGGACCGAACTCGCGACCTGTGAGACCATGACCTGAGCCAAAGTTGGACGCTTAACTGACTGAGCCACCCAGGTGCCCCTAATTTAGAGCCTTTTGGTTGGGCCATAAAATTAACTACTGTCTTTCTTCTCTGTCCTGTTACTCATGCCCTTTGTCCTATCAAGGATCTAGAGAAGAATCTCCTAGCTTATCTGGAGTAGCCATTTAGTCCTCTGTTTCTCTTACGTGAGATGACTTTGTTCCATAATTAGAGCGATCTGATATCTGAACCAAGAGCTGAGAGATACAGCTTAGTATAAGTTGTTGTGATGGTGGGTTTTCCCATTATTTGTAACTCCATGTAAACAAGAAGACAGTGAGACAGAATACCAAAATTCAGACCATGATGAAAAGTCTAACATTTGAAGATGAAGTTCTAAGACTCTGCGGTGTCACCACCATAAAAATGCACTGTGGGTGGGTAGGATGTCGGCAAAAATGATGAAATAAAGTAGACTAATGGTGCACTACACAATAGGCCAGGGAGAAGCTAGGGAGTGAATTATTCACAGGGAGTTTTGAAAAGCTCGGGCATGTTCCTGAGATTCTAGAAAGCCACACACATGCATAGGATCATAGGCATGCCCTGTGTTGTGTCACGCTCAGGTAAGACTGAGAAGACCTTAAACTCTCACCTTGGACCGACCTTGAGGCTCTGTGAAAACAGGAAGTGAAGGCTAAGGCAATGTTGTAAACTCCTCTCAAAGTTCGGGAGACTCATTGGCCCCTGGCAGTTAAGGAACCTCTGTCCAATCGTTAGCCTGCCACTCACTCCCCTAAGTGAGCAGACACTTCATGGCCATCGGTGACAAAAAATACAGACTTTACAGGATTAATTCAGAAAAGCCACTAAAACGATAACAACACAATAAACCCTGGAGAGGGGCAAGAATCTGATTCCCGCAGTTGCCACATTATATTGTTTAAAAGGTCCAGTGTGGGGGCGTCTGGGTGGCTCCGTTGGTTAAACGTCTGACTTCGGCTCAGGTCATGATCCCATGGTTTGTAGGTTCGAGGCCCGCGTAGGGCTCTGTGCTGACGGCTCAGAGCCTGGAGCCTGTTTCAGAGTCTGTATCTCCCGCTCTCTCTGACCCTCCCCTGCTCACGTTGCCTCTCTCTCTCTCTCAGAAATAAAGAAAACATTAAGAAAAAAGTTTTTTTAAAAAAGGTCCAGTGTGGCCTATGACCTGGCAATTCAACTCTTAGGTATATATTCAAGGGAAGTAAGCACAAAGTTCACTTAAAAACATGTACACAGGAGCATCTGGGTGGCTCAATCGGTCAAGCGTCCAACTCTTGGTTTCTGCTCAGGTCATGATCTTGCAGTTTTGTGAGTTCGAGCCCTGAGTCTGACTCTGCACTGACAGCGTGGAGCCCACTTGAGGTTCTTTCTCTTCCTCTCTCTCTGCCCCTCCCCTGCTTGCGCTATCTCTCTCTCTCTCAAAATAAATCAATAAACTTTTTAAAAAATGAAATAAACTAAAATAATAAAAATAAAAACATGTACTCAAATGTTCCTAGCAGCCTGCTCATAATGGCAAATACAAAAAACAAAAGACCAACCCAAATGCCCATCAATGGATAAAAGGATAAATACAATGTAGTGTATGAATAGTATGAAATTGTACTTGGCAACACAAGGAATGAAGTACTGACACACTATATATCCAGCTATAACAAGGATCGACCTTGAAAACATTAAGCTAAGTGAAAAAAGCCAAACAAAGACAGTAACCTCAAACATTTCCCTTTCCTCCCCCTCCTCCAACTCTCTGCAGGGTGTTAGAGGTGAGAAGAATCATCAGGAACTTAGAAATCATCATTTTATCTTCCTTGTCCAGCTCTGACGCACACAGTAAGACTATTTCTACGTGACAACGTGATGTAGCACAAAGAGGCAGTTGCCCAAGCTCCCTTAACATTTACATCCTATGCAGAGAATTCTAGTCTAGTTTACAAAAGAGCAACAGTTTCTTTAAACAAGCTGGAGTTTAATTGCTTTCCTGGATAAACTCTTTGTTTTTCTAAATAAAGGCGAGAGTCAATGAATTCAATGAGTTCAGCTCAGTTCAGTGAGCAGTACGCCTCTTTGCTGTGCAAATGACCTATTTAGAGATGAATCGTTTTTCCGAATTTCCTTGGGTTGTTTTTAACCAAGGGTCTTGTACATCAATTGTTCTGTAATCTGCAGGGTGAAGGTGGGGGAGAGAAACAAAAGAAATAACAAATTAATTACATCTTGTAATCTGTAGAAAACTACCATGTGGAGGTTTGCTATTTTGTTTACAGGAAAAAATTGCTATGTGCAGTGACACTATAATCAAAATGACAAGCAATGGGGAAGGAATTTCAGGCCTACTGGCTTTTTTTAAGCTTAGGCACAGAGAATAAAGTGTGCAACAGCCACATATTTGGTTCTGGTTGGAATCACTCGCGTTTCTTCTCTATAATTGCTTTTGACCTTGGCCATTGGTTCTGTGCTGCTTCTTATTTTACTATTTGGGGCACATGCAATTGTCTTGCTGGGATTTGTAATTCAGGTCATCTAATTTTGCAGGGAAGGGACCCTAATTAGATCACCAGGTTGTAGGCAAAAGCTTGGGTGGCTGGGATTCACGAAGATCCCCCTCTACTGCACCCACACACACACCCCCATGGGATGCTCTGCCTCCACCTTGCTCCTGGCTATGACCAGTTGATCCAAAGAGGGAGATACTGGCCTCAAACTGGGCCAAAAGTTGAAAGGAGACACAAAGTGGAAGATGTTACTTGACCAGTATCCCTCAAAACCAGCAAAGTCATCAAAAACAAGGAAAGTCTGAAAATCACACTACTAAATGTAATGCAGGGCCCTGGATAGGCTCCTGGGACAGAAAAGTGTCATTAGGTAAAAAATGAGGTTAGGAAAAAAAAAAAAAAAGGACATTTGAAAAAACAATGGAGTTTCATTAGCAGTCAGCTGTCAACGTCGGTTCCTTACTTGTGACAAATGCACCACAGTAGTATCAACAATAAAGAAGTTGGAGATGGTTGGGTCACCTGGGTGGCTCAGTCAGTTAAGCATCCAGGCTCAGGTCATGATCTCACGATCCATGGGTTCGAGCCCCGCATCGGGCTCTGTGCTGACAGCTCAGAGCCTGGAGCCTGCTTAGGATTCTGTGTCTCCCTCTCTCTCTGCCCCTCCCCTGCTCACACTCTGTCTCTCTCTTTCTCTCTGTCAAAAAATAATAAAATAAAGACATTACAAAAAATTTAAAGGAAGTTGGAGATGGGAGCCCTTTCTAATAGTCTTACAGTTTTCAGTAAATCTGAAAATCTTCTAAAATCAAAAGTTGATTAAAAAGGCAGAGAGACAGAGACACAGAGACCACAAGCGGTTGGAGCAGAGGGTTCTGGAACAACCCTAGGAAGCAGTCTGTATGGCTCTGCTGCTGAGGTCCCTGGAATAGCCCTAAATTCCTGGACAGCCGTATAAGCTTTCTCTGATTCCATAGGTTCTTTCAATTTCTTTCCCATAGTCCTAACGTGCTGAAGTTACCCAGGATGAATTCTGTTGCTTGCAATCGAAGAATCTGGCCATCAGTTCCTGCTTTGAGTCCTCAGGAAAGAAGTCACACCCTCTCTCAGTTTATAAGGCAATGGTTGGGCATAACATAAATCACATTCTGTAATTTCCATGCCCTTCCTAACTGAACTTTTTCAGTAGTGGGACATGGAACAGCACCTACTTCAGCCCTTCCTCTTCTCATCGCACCAGATCTCTACACACTTCTCAACAGAGATGGCGCCCGTGACCATGGCAGACGTCACTAATGGATCACAGCACTCATCCCCCGAGCTTGAATGCTGAGTAATAGAAGCTGAGGGTGTCCCACCCAGATCCTCTTTACCAACGATGACACTTGTCAATCTCCCAGCTGCTATGAATGTCAGCTGCTAGTGGTGCACAGCTCTCCTCATCTCCAGAGACTGCCCTCAACAAAATGAGAGGTGCCTCACCCAAGGTAGCCTACAATCAACAACTGACACATAAGGAGCTACAAAAGTCCAGCTCTCTTGTCTCAAGGTGGGACCAACTCTGAGGTGTGATAAATGCCCATGTCTTCCATGGCATCAGACTGAAGCCAGGCTGTTGCTGAGACCAAATCTTCATGTAGCTCCTTCCCTACCCTATCTGGCTTCCTTTTGCTCCCTTTCTCCAGAAAGTCCTCCTTCAATAAACCCAGAGCGTCTGATTCCCTATCTCAGGTTCTGCTTCAGGGAAGCCACATAAGACATATGATGCAGGATCCTTCTCAACATAGTGGCCATGCTACCACTACCAAGAGCTGATGCAGGAGGTGAGACCTATTGGGCATCTCTACTGGGAAGAATACTAACCAAGAGTAGAAAATATACCAGCCCCCAAATGAAACATTGACAAAGAAGTCAGAAGCCTAGATGAACTGTCAATTTAACCACTAACCTCTGCAGAGACAAAGCAGAGCCTGTAAACAGCCTGTGACTTTTTGGTGGAGACACGGAGTTTGGAGACTTGACCACCTGTATCACTTTTTCTTCAGTCCACCATTCAGGACACGTTTTTCAATAGGAAGATGTCTGCAAGACAAAGTGGGAAAAGGTGGAGTTAAAGAGGTACAGTCTTTGCTCCAAGAAGCTGTCATGTCTGATAGCGGAAGGCATTTCTCACTCTCTTTGGCTGAGTGTTCTAGTTAAGGAGCAGGTGCACCATCTTAAGAACATCCTTACAAGTGGCATCGGGGAGCTATCACAGTTGGGCATCTTTGTTACTAAATATAACCTTGCTTTTCCCCCTGCTATTGTTTAATGCCAGCTGAGTTCTACAAAAACGGAACATATTGGGTAGGAAATGGAAGACTGCTGAAATACGAACCCAAAATAACAGTGGCAGAAAATAAATCAAAATCCATTTAGCTCTCGTGTAAAAGGCCAGGCTGGTAGGGTGGCCCAACAGCACAGGTTTTGAGGGGGTACAAACTCCTAGTACCTTGCCGATTTGTCATCCTTAGGGTGTCACTCTTGTACACTGATGCTTCAACACAGTTCTAAATTTTAGACACCCAGAAGTGGCAGAGGGTGGAGGAGAGGGGATCTGTCTCTTTTTTTTAAGAGAAGGATCTGGATTACGTATCATGGTGGCCTGCTTTCTGTTGACCCAACAGTTTGATACACAGCCACCCCTAGCTCCATGGGAGCCTAGGGGAGGAAGGGTTTAACCTGGGAGGCCAGCTAGAAACTGAGCATTCTGTTAGTGTGAGAGAAAAGACAACAGATATTGGGGGACAGCCAGTTCTACGGCAGGAACACAGGCAAGGCCCTGAGAAGAATGCTATCATCTCAGGGAAAGCAGGCTGGTTGACGGTCTCAAATGCTCCAAGTCGGTGTCTCTGGTAACCAAATCCTGCCTTTCTCTCATGGTGCCCCTCCCCCCACCATCAACTTGCTTTGGCCAATGAGATGTGGGCAGAAGTGAAGTGCGTCACTTTCAGGGAAAAGCTTTCAAGGCCAGCACATGGCTCATGGTGTCTCTCTTCCCTCTGTGATGAGAGACCAGCGATGTTCTAGACAGAGGCTGCTCCATCAGCCTCCGAACTGCAAATGATGTGAGCGGAGCCCCAGCCTCCCCGAGATGGGCTCGTAGCGTGAGGGAGAAATTGCTGTGAGCCAGTGAGATTGCTGGGTTGCTGGTGTGTTGTGGCAGCATTGTCCAGCCCAGCAGCCAGATTCAGCACCCAGGCCTTCCTGCTGGTGGCCCTCCAGTGGAGTATTTGTTCGAAAAGTACAGCCCGTTGACATAAGCATAATAGTACTAACGGCTGCCTTTTATGGAACACTTACTATGGGCTAAGCCCAACGACATGACCATCATTAAACTTCCCTTGGGGATGATCATGAATTTACAGATGGCTCTTAATGCTTTCACGTTATAATTCATCACTCAAAGGCATACAGGTTACTGCTACTTGAAACAACTCTACTGGGTGAATCCTCATGTAAAACAAGAATGCTGGGAATCAGCCCTGCCCCTACATATGTTTTCTTAGTTCGGCTTTTCACAAATGGCAAAACTATAAAATTACATTCCCAATAATTTAGAGAAAAAAGTATCAGTGATTTTGATATTGATGTACTCCTGACCATTAAATGGGTGCCTAGGACACTGGGACCACAAGTAAGGGAAGAATTAACTAAAAGTGGTTAATATGAAAAGGATGTTCCTAACTAGTTCCATCAAAAGCAGGGAGGGAGGGAAGCCCCAGGATGGGTCACTGGCTCTGTGGGATCACTGAGGACCTAGGTGCCTTCTGTCTTCTTTCTGCCCCGCCATCCTTGGCATGTCAGTGAGATCTCCTCCTCATGGTTCCAAGGAGGCTGCCACAGCCCCAAGCACCATATACGCTTATTTTTAAAAAATGTTTTATTTACTTCTGAGAGAGAGGGAGAGACAGCATGAACAGGAGAGGGTCAGAGAGAGAGAGAGACACAGAATCTGAAGCAGGTTCCAGGCTCTGAGCTAGCTGTCAACACAGAGCCCGATGTGGGGTTCGAATCCACGAACCGTGAGATCATGACCTGAGCTGAAATTGGAAGCTCAACCGACTGAGCCACTCAGGCGCCCCGCACCATATCCATTTATGACAGCATCTGGCAAAAGAAGGGGAGAGAAAGAGAGTGTTGCCTCCTCTTTTCCTAAGGAAGGAAAGCCACTTTCCTGAAGCCCCACAGTAGATCCCAACCTGTGCTACACAGGCACTCTGCTCATGCCAAGCCACAGGCGAGACCATGAAATTTCTGGCACTGTCAGGCTCCATCGTGGGAACTTGCATGGCTAGATAGTCAGGACAGGATGGGCTGTGCTGCAGCGACAAACACCCCCAAGTCTCAATAGCTTAAGGCAACTCACCTTTGTTTCACACGCTTATACCAAAAGTCCCCGAAGTCTGTCAGGGATCCAGATGTGCCATTTGTATGAGAGGCCTCCTTGGAAGGAAGAAGCTAGAGAGTTCAGACCAGCTCTTCCTTATTTCAGTTTGGAAGTCAATAGGTTACTTCCACCTTCTTTAATCAGACCTCGTCCCATGACCCTGCCTTCCCTTTCAAGCAGGCTGGAATGTGTGCAGACGTGGGTGAAACCCCATCTCCGCCATATTGGCTTTTTCTCATTATCACCTCTCCGTCTTTACTCTCTTGCCCCTTCCTCAATCAACCCCAATACCATCACCACTGCACCCTTGTTTGTCTGGCCCATGTTGTCTCTCCCTTCCTCAGATATCCATGGGTTCCAGTCCTTCCTGAATCTTAATGACTTCTCTCTAAGTCAAAGCATTCTTTTCTCTACATGTTGTGCTGTGGGGAAAAGGAGGGAATGAATTTGGGGAGCTATAGGTAGAGAAAGAAGGACATCAGAAGTTTCCCATTTAAAGGTGCACTTTGCTTTCTCCTAAAACGTTTAAATAATCATTCCAGCCTCACACTATAAGGGTTCATTTCCTGAAAAACAAACAAACAAACCAGGGGTGCCTGGGTGGCTCAGTTGGGTACGCATCTGACTTCAGCTCAGGTCATGATCTCATGGCTCATGAGTTCGAGCCCTGTGTCAGGCTCTGTGCTGACAGCTCAGAGCCTGGAGCCTGTTTCAGATTCTGTGTCTCCCTCTCTCTCTGCCCCTCCCTGGTGTGCTCTCTCTCTCTCTCTCTGTGTCTGTCTCAAAAATAAATAAGCATTACAATTTTTATTTAAAAATCCTATGTGTGCACTGAAGAGGAATCTCAGCAAAATGTTGATAGTGTTTCTACCTGTGTAATTTTAATTTTAATTTTCTTCTTAACATACAAACATAACCCTCTAATGATAGCACAGGGGAGGGACTTTTTTTTAAGTCAAGCTTCTTTCAGCTCCAGGTGTCTCTTCTGTACATTTGTGCTCAGGATGACCACGAGAAGTTAATTCCCAGCACAATGGTCAAGTAGTATGATTATTAGGGATTTGTTTTTTATGGGGAGATAGGAGCCGGGGACAGGGGGATGGATATTTTACCCAAACTTAGAGTTGAGACCATCAGGTGCCAGACATCACCTTCCAACCAGCCTAAGAAACCTTCAGAGCCTAGGTGATGCTGATAAGCTTTGACAGAAAAGAAACTTCCAGGAGTGTCTGTCCCCAGTGTAGGCAAGAAGGCTGAAGGGGGTGACGAAGCTCGCTCACCGCAGGCAGTCTTGAGTCCATCTCTCTGTGTTTTCTAAAACTCTCACCCGGAAAAGGTTCCCACGAAGGGGCGATCACAGGCAGGCATGTGTGAGCAGCCGCAGAAGGGAAATGAGATACTTGACCTATGTGGGCCACGGGGGCTTTCATAATACGCTGGCCACTGAGAAGCCAGCAGAAACAACAATAAACAACAACAACCAGAACGGGAGGAAGGCTCAGCTGAGTTCCTCCTTCCCGTTTGGTGTTTGCCGCTTCTCAAAGAAAGTTCCAGCCCAGTCTGGCCCTCCCTGGAGGAGAAGGGCTGCGGGCTTGGCCCATTAATTACACGCCAGAGGCATTTTCCTAAGGAAACCTTTAGTAGCTTGAAGGAAAAATACAGTGCAGTTTGACTGGAAAGGTTTCCTGGCTTGCTCCCCATCACATTTCCCGAACCACAGGCTTCTGCCTCTTTTTGATTCAGCAGAAACAACGGTAGGTCTAACTAAAGCAACAGGGACCTTTGATGTTGGAAGTGAATCTTAATTGCTGGGGATCGTGCAGGAATGGGGAGGGGGGCGGGGAAGATCCTCGGTAACATCAGGGTCAGCGTGCTGGCGACAGCAAGCGACAAGCAAGACCCGCACTGACCATTTATGCAGCGCTGGGCAAAATCAAGGGCTAGAGCCAGGCTCAGTTTCTCCATCCGTAAGATGGAGATAATAATAGCCCATGACACTGTCGTCAGGATTAAGGAGGCTTGGGTATGTATGCGGTAACAGTTGGCTCCCTTTCCGTTTTCCACACGGGCACATTCGTCTCTCTACTGGGGGCTTATAGGCTGCCACAGCATCAATGCCCCAGAGATTTATTATTATATTTATTATTATTATTATTTGAGCATTTGGTTGGTTTGGCTTTTGTTTTCTTTTTTTTAAGATTTTTAAAAATGTCTTTTATTTATTTCAAGAGAGCCCATGCACATAAGCATGAGTGGGGGGAGAGAGAGAGAGAGAGAGAATCCCAAGCAGGCTTGGTGCTGTCAGCGCAGAGCCCGGCAGGCGGCTGGAACCTACCAACCATGAGATCATGATCTGAGCCGAAATCAATAGTCAGGCACTTAATGGACTGAGTCACCCACACACCCCTGTTTTTGTTTCCTTTCTTTAAATTTTTTTATTTTTTTAATGTTTATTTTTGAGAGAGAGAGATAGAGACAGAACGAGAGTGGGGGAGGGACAGAGAGAGAAAGGGAAACACAGAATCTGAAGCAGGCTCCAGACTCTGAGGTGTCAACACAGAGCCAGATGTGGGGCTTGAACCCATGAACCATGAGATCATGACCTACACTGAAGTCGGACGATTAACTGACTGAACCACCCAGGTGCCCCTGTTTTCTTTATTTGTTCAAGAAAATGTGTCTAGTAGTCACTTTCTAGTGAAGTAGTACTACCGAGTCCATTTACACGTCTCTTCTGTGGACTCACTAACTCGCGCTTTATTTTCTTAGCAGCCACTGTGGTCCTAGAACACAGGAAGTTTCATTCATGGCTCACTTCTGGAGACCTGACAGATGCTGGTTAAATATTTTAGAAATTTCTCTTTAAAGAAAGGAGCGAAAAATGAGGTGGCTCAGGCTGCTAACATGTGGTCCTACCCCTCAAAGTCACATTCGAATGTCAAGGTTGCACTTGGTTTTCAGAGCTTTGGAGGGGCCATAGTTATTTTATATTTAAGGGTTTTTTTTTTAAGGTCAGAATGATGATATTACATGTTCATAACCTTTGTATACAATCTCATGGCTCTGAAAATTAAATATACAACTAAGTGGTCACATTTGGGTTTAAGAAAATCATTTGGTTATTTGGGGTTATCGTGAAAGGAGAACTTCAAATTCTTCACTACCAAAGAAAACACAATTAAAATCCAAGCAACATTCCAGGAGACAGCTGCTTTATTTGAAGAAGCAAAGTGTCTAACAGGCAGTCAGAAACCTTCAAGAAGGGAAGAGGACCATTCCCATAGTTGGGACACCGCACAGGTGACTTACAAATGATCACTCCCAGGGCGCCTGGGCGGTTCATTTGGTTAAGCATCCAACTTCGGATCAGGCCATGATCTCATGGTTCGTGAGTTTGAGCCCCACATGGGGCTCTGCCCTGTCAACACAGAGCTTGGCTCTGATCCTCTGTCTCCCTCTCTCTGCCCCTCCCCCCATCAAAAACAAATAAACATTTAAATAATTTTAAATTTAAAAACATGACCAGTCACTAACAGTTTCCCATCTGTTAAGCCAGTGCACTAGGAAGATGCCTTAGATCCTAAGGAGTCCCTCTTTTTTTTTTTTTAAATGTTTATTTATTTTTGTTTATTTATTTTTGAAAGAGAGAGACAAAGTGTGAGCAGGGGAGGGGCAGAGAGAGAGAGGGAGACACAGAATCCGAAGCAGGCTCCAGGCACTGAGCTGTCAGCACAGACGTGGGCCTCGAACTCACGAACTGCGAGATCATGACCTGAGCCAAAGTCGGACACTCAACCGACTGAGCCACCCAGGCGCCCCAAGGAGTTCCCATTTTGAGGGAAACATGGAGTCCCGGAGAATTCAGAGAGCCCCCATGCCACATCCAGGCTTGTCATTTGTCTCCAGGAGCAGACTGGAGCAGAGATGTGAAAGCCGAACATGGGAGGGGTGATGAGAAGCTCTCAGGCTGTCTGACCGTCCCCCACCCCTGACACGAGAAATACATGTCAACCCTCAATAGCTCAAAAGCAAAATTTCATTATAGGGACGCCTGGGTGGCTCAGTCTGTTGGGGGGCTGACTTCGGCTCAGGTCATGATCTCATGGTCTGTGGGTTCGAGCCCCGTGTCGGGCTCTGTGCTGTCTGCTCAGAGCCTGGAGCCTGCTTCAGATTCTGTGATTCCCTCTCTCTCTGCCCCTCCCCCACTCAAGCTCTGTCTCTCTCTGTCTCAAAAGTAAAATAAACATTAAAAAAATTTATTAAAAAATATTTCATTATAAAGAATACCAGTGTGCAAGCTGCCTAACCACACCCTTCCTTTGTCTGGCAGAAGGCTGAGAGAAGTCCTGCTTTGCTGATCTCTTGACGATCAATTCCTTAGTAGAGAAACTCTTTACAGCAGCAAGAACAGCCTGACGCTGACAAGTTTCCCCAGATGAGCCACAGCCCACAACAAGACAAAGGATGGTCAGGCTTCTCACAAACAGGGGACATTCGAGAAGACACAAAGCTATCCCAGTGTCCTTGTTCACATTTTTTTATTGAATAAAATAGGCAATCTTAGCTATAAAAAAGATACATATCATTTTTCCCCCTTGGGATTGGATAAAACTGTTTCATTGTGATTGAAAAAAAATAGGCCATAAATATATTTTTTACCTAAATTAGGCTATCCTAAAATAAAAACAAGGGTATTTCTCACGACTGCAACACAGCAAAATGCCTGTCTCTATTCCTCATTTGTAAGACCGAGTAGTTTGTAAAAGCCTCCCTTGGAAGGTGACCTCTTGTCTGTCTTCTTCGATAGAGACAGCACTCTGCTAATTCATTGTTGGTCATTTTATTGAACAAATGTCATGGAGCACAGCTATGTGACAAGCCCTGTACCGGGCTGATATTAGGAAAGCCACTGTCCCTGCCTTCAGGAAGCTCGCAGGGCTGTGGGGCTAAGGCAGAGGGACCAGGCCGGCAAAGAGCCAAAGGTGGAGACACCAGTTCTATCCGGGAATGTTTCCAGAGAATTCTTCTGAGGCGCCCAGGTGGCTCAGTTGGTTAAGCATCCAACTTCAGCTCAGGTCATGATCTCATGGTTCATGAGTTCGAGCCCTATATCGGGCTCTGTGCTGACAGTGTGGAGCCTGGAGCCTGCTTCGGATTCTGGGTCTCCCTCTCTTGCTGCCTCTCTCCAGCTCTCGCCCTGTTTCTCTCTCTCTCAAAAATAAATAAGCATTAAAAAAAAAAAAAAGAAAAAAGAGGGGCACCTGGGTGGCTCAGTCAGTTAAACCTCTGACTTCAGTTCAGGTCATGATCTCAGGGTTTATGAGTTCAAGCCCCGCAATGGGCTCTGTGCTGACAGCTCAGATTCTGGGTCTCCTGACCCTTCCTCACTCACTCTCTGTCTCTCTCAAATAAATAAACATTTTTAAAAATGTAAAAAAGAGAATTCTTCCTATAGGAGCGTGAGCTACATCCTAACAAATGAGTGAACTCTTTATTTATCTGTTTCAACAAGACCATGTGGTAAGAGTGCAACCAAATAGAATCCAGAAATAGACCCACACAAATACGACCAGGTGATGTGTTACAAAGGAGAAAAAGCAATTCAAGGAAAGGATGGCCTTTTGGAACACATATCATTGGAGAAGCTGGATGTCCCTAGGCCAAAAAAAAAAAAAAAGAAAAAGAAAAGAAAAGAAAAGAAGAAAAAAATCATTCATAACTTCGACGTAAACCTCATGCTTTCTACAGAAAAAAAAAAATTCAAGTAGATGATAGCCCTAAATGAAAAATATAAAACCTTACACTTTTATGAAGAAAACATAGCCTAAAAGCTTTGGGATCTGTGGTTTAGCAAAGAGTTCTTAGGAGAGCAAAGAAGATAAAATTGTTAAATTGGGCTTCATCCAAATTAAAGAGTTTTGGTCTGAGAAAGCAGTGAGGCAAATGAAAAGGCAGGCTGCGTATTTGAAAATCACATAGCTGACCATGGGGACTTGTATCTGAAATATACTGAGAATGCCTAAAATTCAGTAAAGAAAGAAACAACCCCCATTAAAAAAAATAAAAAAGCTTAAACAGACACTTTCCCAAAAAGTAATTACAGGTGACAGATAAGCTCATGAACAGGTGTTCACCATCAGTCCTTAGGCAAAAGCAAATAAAAACGCCCACAAGGTACCCCCGCACACCTATTAAAGTAGCTAAAATTAAAAATCTAATAATAGCGGGTGCTGGTGAGGATGTAGAGAAAGCAGAACACGTAAACATTTCTTATAAAGGGAACCATAAACCTCGCATATGACGGCAGCAATGCCACTCTGGGGTATTTACCCAAAAGAAGTGTTAAGCACCACTCACAGATTTGTATGCAAATGTTAATTCGAAGTTTTTATTCATGATAGCCAGAAGCAGGAGATGGCCCAAAGGTCCCTCTGCTGGGTGAATGGTAAACAGAGCCTCAGTACAGTCACACGTTGGGTCATCACCAGCAATAAAGTGGAAAAAACTACCGCTTCCTGTACTGACATGGACGACGCCAAAAACGTTATACTAAGTGAAAAAAGCCAGACTCTAAAGACTCCATCCTGTAGGATTCCCTTATTATAAAGTTCCAGAAAAGAAAAACAAAAACACTGTGACAGAAGAAAGAACTACAGGCCAGGGACCAGAGGTGAGGAGGGGACACGCTGCAAAAGGGCACGAGGAAAGTTTTGGGGTGATAAAATGTTCAATAGCATAACTGTAAGGGTGGGCCATGACTATCCATTTGTTGAAACTCATCAAATTGTACAATAACTTTATTTCTCACGAATTGTATTGTCCATAAGTGCTGCCTCAATAAAACTGATTTTTTAAAATATCAAGGGGAGGTAAAAACCCATAGGGGAAGCCAAGAAATTTTGGAAAAGTCACGACAATGGAAAGATTTGCTCCAGGAGATGCCAAAATATACCATAAGGTTATCACAGTTTTCAAAGTATGCTAATGACACAGCAACAGACAAATAATCGATTGACATAGACCCTAAAACCTATGGAGTCCAGATCAGCGTACATACTTAGTAAATAATTTAGGAAGCAATTTAAATTAGTGGGGTAAGAAATGGACTATTGAATACATGGAGCTGAAATCCGGGTTCTATCTGGAAAAAAGAACCACACTGGCTCCGTAATTCACACCATTCTCAAAAAATTAAACCGTCACTGGTTAATTGGTCATTGCCCTAGTGTGAAGGCTCACTCCGTTGATCTCATTACCCCATTCAATGCCGACGAGACCGCTTCGCACATTATGGTGAGGTCTCTTCCTGCAGATGAAAAGGATTCTAGTGAACACCCACACTAACTGTCGTCTCTTCTGTCTTCTGATGGGAGATGGCTTCATTCATCACAGCAGGAAAGTCCCTACCGAAGTTGTTCCCTGCCACCTACACAAAGGAGAGAAATGGCAAAGTCTGCAAGCTCCTCCGAGATGCAGAAGGGTGAGATCCAAAGGAGACTGATGATCACAGGGCACTTTCATGCCCCTTGGATGTCCGGCGGAGGGGGTGAGCAGCTAAAATTCTGTCTCTGCCTAAACCAGGAACTTTGCGGGAGAAGTCTCTTCGAAGAACGCACGATCTTGCAACCCAAGAGGGGCTGTAGCTTGGGCAGGAGGAAGGCAGGGGAGAATTCTTGGTGACGGGCTCCCCAAAGGGCACCCAAAGACAAAGGGGGCGAAGGGCAGTATTAAGCTATTGGTGTCCTTCACCGTTACTTCCCTCTCTGTCACCTCGAGTGTCAGTAAAGAGCATTCGCCCTGAATATCAGGGCTGGTTGGTGTTGGGGACAGCAAAAGTGTGGAAACGTTTTTCTTCCTTATTCCTGGTATTTCCCTTCATTGGCAGGACTATTAGCATAATGCTCCAGCTTCTGGAAAGATCATCAGTCACTCTGTCATTTGCTGGAAAGAGGTACCTGGTCATCACTCAGCCCCTGGCTCCCTCCCTCATCCTTCGGGATCTGGCTTGATTGAGATCTGGGACACAGGGCATTCGGTGTCTTGCTCCCCACCATCAGTCTTACAGGACGGTGTATGATTCTGTGGTTTCTATAAGGAAACTGATCACTGTGCCCCTTTTTTACTTCTGCTCAGTTATTTCTGGATTAAGGCAAAGAGGGGAGGGTGGGCTTCCTTGAGCCCCTCAAACTCCAGCAAGGGTGTCTGGGTAAAGTAAAAGCCCCAACAATCATCCAAGTAAACAGTAAACTGAAGGCAGGCTCCCTGTGGGAACGTTCCAGAACACAGAGTTGAGGAAACTTTCTAGTGTTTTTCTCTGACTCTGTCACCAGAGTCCTGGCAGACCCTTTCCAGAGCCTTTTCTCTCAATAACTGACCTCCGGAGTGTCCAGCAGCAAACGGAGCTGTGCAAAGCCATCTCAGCGGTGCTGGCCACAGCTGGAACCTGGCAGACAGGGCGATGACTGAGGGGAACATGCAGAAAGTGACTTCCTCTGCGACTCGCCCCCGAAACATGTGCTGCTTTGGCTCCAAAGGGCAGAATTCTTTGCTTGGTTTTGGCAGGGGGTGGTTGGGGGGAGAGGGAGGAGCACAGAAGAAAAAGAGATGGGTTCCTTTTGACCAAAAAAGGTCAGTCAGTTATGGAGGATGGCTGGCTCCAGTCCAAACAAACATTATGGGAACCACCCGGTTCTGAGCAAGCACAAATGCTTTCTCAGTCGCCCCAGCCAACACCAATTACTACCCCTCGCTTTGGCACCCTGCCCTTAACCACTGCAAGGCTCCGAGTCATTAAGTCCTTGGATCATTGAGTCCACTCACCGCTATCTACTCTCCCCATTTTATACCTGAGGAACAGACTCGAAAGGTAACAGAAACCTCTTACCCATGCGGTGAGCAGTGACATGGCCCAGACCGAGACACTGAACTCCTGAGTCCTAAGTCTGTGTCCGTCCATGGCTTGAGATTTCATGGCCCCTGGAGGAGGATGAGTCCCTTGATCACAGAGACCCAGTATTTTACCCAGAGGAGAGGAGAGGACCAATATTTGAAAAGAGCCTACTAAGGTCCCATCCCTAAGGGAGGGGCATTACTAATGCCTGGCTTTGGGCACGTCTCCCCAGCCCTCAGCCAGCCTCTTTGTTGGACGGCATTGTCACGGGCTACATTGCATATCACAAAAAGTTCACACACTGAAGTCCTAACCCCAGAACCTCAGAACGCGAGTGAGTTTGGACAAAGCATCTTTAAAGGGGTCATTAAATCGCTTCTCGGCCTTTTGGCTAAGATCAAGTGTAAGGGGTCATTCAGTCAGAATGAAGCCATTATCATGGGCACTAATCCCATATGACTCGTGTCCTTTTAAGAAGAGATTAGGACACAGACACACACAGAGAAAAGACCATGTGAAGACACAGGAAGAACATAGCCATCTGCAAGCCGAGGAGAGAGTCCTAGGAAAAAAACAAACTACTGACAGCTTGATCCCGGATTTCTAGCTTCCAGAATTGTGAAAAAAAAAATAAATAAATAAACTTCTATTGTTTAACCCACCCAGTGTATGGTATTTTGACATGGCAGCTATAACCGACTTATACAGGCATCTACTTCCTGTCCCGCTCATGCTTCTAGACTGGGACCTGCCCTCCGTCTGTTGCTAACTGAGCCACACAGACTCTCTACATCAGAGTGAGGACTGAGAGAGTCACAGAGTGCAGCACTTGGAGCAGAACCTTGTCTGCAGAGATTTTGAGGTGAATGGACTCTGGACGCTGAAACCCCCAGAGCAGCTTTCCTTTTCAGCAAATTCCAGGAGAGACCCCAACACCCTCCTAATGCCCAGCTCTCTTTCTTGGTTAAACTTGTCCAAAGCCAGTTGTGTTCCCTGTTGCCCAAAGGACCTTAACTGTGATATTTACATATGCTATCTCATGTGGGTTAATTTCTTCCTGGGTGTTCCTGCCCCACATTACAGATAAGGAAACTGAGGCCCAGCACCAGAAAGTAGCTGGCCAAGGTCACAAGATGGGGGGAGCCGGGGCTGGTACTCATCATCCTTTCACTCTCCAAACTGTCCTTGATGACACTTCTCTTCGGTGTCCCCTGAAGTATGTCGTTCAATAAAAGCTTTTTAATCAAATTGAATATATAGACTTACATTCCATTATAGACCAAGGGATAGATGAATATGTGACAGGTTCAAGCAACCGGAGCCAAGGGAAATAAAACTCATGCGAGCATGTTGTTCATCTTTCTACCCTTCTTCTCCGTTCCGACCTAAGGAGGGGAGAGATTGTAAACTGGGTTTGCAGTGGAAATGTGGCTCACTCTGGCACAAGACACGGTGTGGGCCTCGCTGACTTCTCAAGTCCTAACTCTTCCCCCGTGTGTGATGTTTCTCTAGTTTATGGACCTGGGCGGCTACTCCCCCGGTAAGGACTTCATATTTTCTAGAAGAAATAGCTGAACCCTAAGTCTCTCTTACTTCCTCCCCTTCTCCCATCAGGCTCCAGCAGAAGGATATAAACCACCCTTTGTCTAGGACAGTGAACTTGGCCACACACGAGGCTTGGGAAGTTACGGGATCAAGAAGCTAGAAAATAAAAACATGAAGAAAGGGCTTAGCTGGCAAGTATTTCTGGGTATTTTTCTCGTCTTTATAAAAATAAAATTACTTTCCCCCTCCTGCTTTGGAAAACCCACAAAACAAATCCAGGATCACTTATATAGCTGTCATTAAGCTTCCCTGCTGACCAAGGCTGCGGAGTTTGCTGGCAGACAGAAGGATGTTGATATGGTCTTGCCATCTTGTATTTCAAGACGGGAGAGACGCCTGGAATTTGGGAGCCTCCCGGAGCAATGAGACAGCAATTCATTACCCTCTGACTCTTTGCAGATCAAGGGAGAAAGGCTGAGTGTGGGGGTCTTTTCCTCCACCGCTTAGCACTCTGTCCAGAGCCGCACAGACTTGCTGCCTGGACCCCCTTGCCCCCACACCCTCACACGGGGTCTCAGCAGGCAGAAGACGCAGCATAAATGCAAGGAAAGGCTGAGCAGGGGCTTGGCGATGATGTTTGTGTTTCCATTGATGTTGTGAGCCCTTGAAGGCTCAAGGGGGTGACCATGGATGCTGCATCCTTGGCAGGGAAGGAATCCACACCAACTCGCTGGCCAGAACCCCGCATTTATGTGGCAGCTCACAAAGCAGTGTTCATGGAGAGTTCATCTTTGCTCCTCAGCCGCTCCGTGAGATGCCACGTCAGGCTCTCGACTACCACATTTCACAGAGGAGAAGACTGAGGCTCAGGAGACAGCTGCTTCCTGGCAGTAAGGGGCAGGGCAGAAACAAAACCCCCGTCTTCTGACCTCAGACTTAACTGCCTCTCCCTTGCCTTATGCCCAGCCCCCTTCCTCATCCTTTCTCAGTTAAGAAAGTCCCTTAGAATTAAGAGCCCTGGATATGGCTCCCCAAAGAAGGGCATTTTGGTTTTGTTTTTAATTTATTTATTTATTCTTGAGAGAGAGAAAGAGTGCACATAAGCGGGAGAGGGGCTGAGAGAGAGGGAGAGAGAGAATCCTAAGCAGGCTCTACACTGTCAGCTCAGAGCCTGATGCGGGGCTCGAACCCATGATCATGACCTAGGCTGAAATCAAGAGCCAGACACTTAACTGACTGAGCCACCCAGATGTCCCCCTCCGAAAGAAGGGTTTTAAACAAATTCCCCCCAGCCTGTTCCGTAAGAGGTAACAAAGAAGTATCAGTGAATCTACTTCTTACCAGAGTGAAATGGTCTTAAGGAAATCATTTTCCAGGATGACTTTTGAGACTCCTACATGTACTAGGTCAACTCACAGTCTCTCCCCGTCTCCCTGTCTCTCGCTATCTCTTCCTTTCTTCCATACTCCCTGTCTTCACGATGGCTGGCCCCAAACCTTGATATAAGCTGACCAACAGCGTGGGTCTCACCAGCCCCCAACATTTGAACGAAATTAAGCCTCGATTCATGCCCCGATCCCCCCACTCCCCGAAATGAATATCTGTACTGGGTTTTTGTTTTTGTAATTATAAAATACACACTTGTTTAAAAAAATGTTTTTTGAATAATATAGATGTTCTAGACCAACCAATCCTCCCCACTCCCCAGTAGCAAATCCTTAAATCCACCCACATGAGACAGGACCTCACATCTCTTCTGACCCCCAGTTACTTCTCGGAGCTCCCCAGAGGATGCACACACAGGCCACCCCACTCCAGTCCCACTGGGCAGTGCCGATCTCTCCTCCCAAGCTCTGGCTCCTGCCCAGCTGGTATCCAGAGGAGCTCTCAGACCTTCCAGAAGGCAGGATTGAGCTTCTCATAGGTTGACTGGATGGTGTACAATCTATTTCTCTCTAGCTCCCGCTAGCCTCCCTCGGCCGGGCGACTTTGTCACAACCCTTGGACAGCCCCCTTTGTCACAACCTCGGCCGGACAGCCTTTGTCACAACCCTTGGACAGTTGAGAAAGCCCCCTAAAGTTAACAGCCCTGGATGTGGCTCCCCAAAGAAAGGCTTTCGACAGATTCCTCCAAGGCTGTCCCTTAGGAGGTAACAAAAAAGGATCAGTGAGCCTATTTCTTACTAGAGTGAAAACGGTCTTGAGGAAACAATTTTCCAGGGTGACTTTTGTGGCTCCTATATGTACTAAGTCATCTCACGTTCTCTCTCTCTCTTTCTCTCTCCCCCCACTCTCTCTCCCTCTTTCTTGATATCTTTTCCCTTCATGTACACTCCCTCTCTTCAAGTTGGCTGACCCCAAACCTCAGATCACTAACCACCACTTCCCTTCAATTTTTAAAACCTGGGGAAATGTGTTTCTACGTTTACTTGGTCAGTATTATATAGCATATTTAAAATAGCTTGGAAAACCTAAAATAATTTTTATTATTTCGGAAATACCCACAGCTAAGCAAAGAATGTTCTCCTGGTTAGCTAGCGCTTCTCAGTCTGTGCATGAACAGCATGGGGTACTTCTGTCCCTCGGCCCCAGCACACCCACTGCCGGACATACCCGTCCCTTCCTGCTCCCTTTTCTTAACTAAGTCCTCCTCCGACTACATGGAACTCATGTGTTCGAGTCATCTCTAGGGGAAAAAGAAATATGTTAGCTTTACAACACACCTTTCAGTGAACTTGGAAATGTCTTTACGTTTGGGGTTTACCATTCCCTTTTCAAGCAGAACGTCTTCCCATGTGGGTGGGAATATATGTTATTTTCTTTAGGGATCCCAAGAATCACTGTGGAGTTCCAACAAGCTGCGTCTGGGCCAGGCTGGGTGGGAGACCCCCAGCCCCTTCCCCGTGTCCTGTGCTGCTCACTCATCCATTCGGAGAGCACAATGATCATCTACTAGCTGCTTTGTCCTGCTCGCAGAGGCCCTGGGAGAGGGGCCCCACAGAGGACCATTCACCCCCATCACAACCCCCACCACCAGAATTGTTCGTGGACAGCCTACGGGGTGACGGTCAGAGGGAGGGAATGCTTGGACCCCTTCATATTCGCTCTGTGTGGAAGTTTCCCCTTGTCTTTCCATCCTATGGGTGATCGGTAGGTGTGGGGGAGGGGTGCGCAGTTTCCAGCCATAGGATTGTCTCTTTGGGGTTAATTCTGGCTGCCAATTTCCATCAGTACTCTGACTTGCCCCCATGGGGCCCTCTCCAACTGGAGCTGGAATTCCCAGGATTCTTTCTTAAAATATTTTCCCCAGACTTCCCTTCCAACAGCCGTTGTTATCTCTGACAGCAGGCTGGCCTCTGTCTCTCTCAGGCTGGACAGGATCAGCCCCAAATCACTCTCCAGTTTCAGAGCAGGCCCCTGGCTGGAGGGAGGTGGGGGAGGGGATGAAGGGAGCTAGCTACCCCTCCCCTCCCAGATCGCACACAAGGGTTACTTCCTTTGCAAACCTTGTGCTCCCTCTGCCTCTGATTTGTCATCATTATCTGGAATGTGGGCAGGCAGGTGTCTGATTAGCCAGAGCTTCTAGTAGTTTCTCCCTGGAAGTGCTTTTTCAGGTGCCACAACTTGGTTCATTAAAATCGGTTTTCCTAGAGACTAAAAAAAATTGGAAGCAGTTTTAGTCGGTATAATAGAATTTTTGAAAATGGCATTTTGAAAAGAAAGTAAGACATCGCTATAAGGGTAAACTGCTTTATAATATTAAATGGTTTTCTACACACCCAGTCAAACCCTTATAGTAGTTTGGTTCAGAGAACAAGGTACATTAATTATGTCTAAGCTTTGTAATGTTACGAATCAGAAAATTAAAACACAGAGAGGTTAAGGTATGCACTCAGAGGCCACCTCGGTCGCTCAGTCGGTTAAATGTCCGACTTCGGCTCAGGTCGTGATCTCGCATTCCTAAGTTCGAGGTCCTCACTGGGCTCTGTGCTGACATCTGGGAGCCTGGAACCTGCTTCCGATTCTGTGTCTCCCTCTCTCTCTGCCTCTCCCCTGCTCACATTCTGTCTCTTTTTCTCTCTCAAAAATAAACAAACATTTTTTAAAAATTTTAAAAAAAGGTATGCACTCGGGGTTATGTGTCTGGCCGGAACTAGGACCTAGGTCCCTTCTTCCGTTCTTGTTGTGTGTGCTTCCCTAAATCAGATCACAAATAGAGCCCAGCAGTAACAGGTCTCAGATGGCCCGCTGAAGTCACGCATTGAAGATCCACTCACACTTTGCACATGGAGATTCTTCTAGAAGATGTCCAACTCCCCATTGTTTGTAATACAAAACGTCTGGCACCAGCCTCATGCCTAATGCCGAGAGTTTGCTTAAATGAACTATTCAAAACTGTGATATATTATATAGTTATTAAAACAATGTTCTGTAAGTATATTTGCTGACATGGAAAACTGTTCCTGATACGTTAATAATTATTATTATTACAGCTATCATTTTAATAATTACAGGTATAAATAAAATGCATAAGAAATGGTGTGCAAGGATATATACTAAAATATTTATTTATAGTGCTTGGATTACAGATGGTTTTATTTCATTTCGGTTATCTGTGTCTTCTAATTTTTCTACAGCAAAAATAGATTTCTTGAGTACTTTGCAACGGACTGAATGTTGTGACCCTCCCAAATGTTGTGACTCCCACCCCCCGCAGTGTGATGGTATCAGAAAGTGGGGCCTTCAGGAGGTGAATAGCTTGGGAAAGTGGATTGGGATCAGTATCCTTTATTGAAAAGGGACCCCAAGGGCACCTGGGTGGCTCCGTCGGTTAAGCGTCCAACTTTGGCTCAGGTCATGATCTCACAGTTTGTGGGTTTGAGCCTCGCATCAGGCTCTGTGCTGACAGTGTGGAGCCTGCTTGGGATTCTCTCTCTTTCTGTGTCCCTCCTGCTCCCTCTCTGTCTCTCAACATAAACAAACTTAAAAAAAAAGAGAAAGAGATTTCATTCTTTCTCATTGCCATGTAGTATTCCATTTTATAGATAAACCACATCTTCCTGATCTTCGTCCGTTGATGGACACTTAGGCTGTTTCCATGTCTTGGCTATTGTTGGGAGTGCTGCTGTGAACATTGGGGTACATGTGCCCCTATGCATCAGCACTCCTGTGTCCCTTGGGTAAATTCCTAGCAGTGCTATTGCCGGGTCATAGGGGAGTTCTGTTGTTAGTTTTTTGAGGAACCTCCACACTGTTTTCCAGAGTGGCTGCACCATATGTTTGCACGTATGGTGGATTAGGAGGAACTTAACGGAGGACCATGGGGAAGAAGAAGGGGAGAAAATAGGTGGGGAGAGGGAGGGAGGCAAACCATGAGAGACTCTTGAATGCTGAGAACAAACTGAGGACTGATGGGTGTGGAGGAGGGGGAGGGGGGTGATAGGCATGGAGGAGGGCACTTGTGGGGATGAGCACTGGGTGTTATATGGAAACCAACTTGACAATAAACTATTTAAAAAGAGAGAGAGAGACCCCAGAAAGCCTCCTTGTCTTAACTCTGCGGATACAGTGAGGAAAGAGCTGCCCGCAGCCTGGGGAAGAAGGGGGCCCAGAACCTGTCCTCCCAGCACTCTGCTCTTGGACTTCACTTCCAGCCCGCAGAACCGAACCATGAGAAGTAAATTTCTGGTATTGATAAGCCACCCAGTCTACGGTGATTTGTGAGAGCAGCCCAAACAGGCTAAAACATACCTTTTAAAGGTTTAAGATTATTTCATCAGGAAAGCTCATCTGATTAAAGAACAGACATGTGTGCTTGCCCCCGAGGTAAGTGTATTTAATATCATAAAAGAACAGCCTTTTCAGTTTATGTTATTGTTAGCTCGCCATGTATGGGAAACGCAGTTTACTTTTTCAAGGATAATAATAAACATATTTCATAAGCACATTAATGCTCACTCTTAGTCTTTTTCTTTAGGTAACAGGATTCATCATAAACCACAAACACTGTTTTCATATGTATCGTGTTGGGATTTCTTCCCCCCAGAAACGTTATGTATTTCTGTTCAAACGTAAATCATAATTACTATGCTGGACAAAGTCACAAAACTGCTGACGGGGGCCACCCCCAAACTGTGCTTCCTCAGGGACAACCTCAATGTCCTCTTTGTTCACTTCTGTTTGACTCTCTGTCACATTCCCCCAGGCTGCCGGCCACCCCCACTCCCACCTGTTTCTCTGCTCCTGTATTCTGCTCCCACCCGGAGCAGTGATCACTCAGATGACCTCAGGTGACCAGGAATCGTGATCGCTTGAGCCCCGTGACTTTCAATCTCCATTAGCTGCGGGGATCTTTGTTCCGAGGACTTTCTTACTGCGCAGCAAGAAATGTAGGGTGACATACGCTGGCTTGCTTCAGATGGTTCAGGTCTGTCCTCCTGGCTTCCATTGTTAAATCTGCCCCTGTCCCTCTCTCCTGTGCCCTGGTTTGGACAATAAATTTTACAGCCTCACGATGAGAAGAACATTCCAAGACTTGAGCTGCTCTGGTTGGGGGCTGCCCCTCGCCCTTTGCCTCTCATCTTGGCTCCTGCTCCTCCTTCCCCCATTTAGTGACAAAAGTCTTTCTTTTTCCTGCGAGCATTCTGACTCTGTCCCTTCTTAATCATTGGAAAGCCATCCGGTGATTCTCAGGCCACGGCTCTGTGTCTATTTAAAATATGCTCTTAAGTGCCCACCGCAGAAATGTTCAATTCAAATCCTCGTTTCAGGACTAGAGCACATACATGTGAGTAAGATGTATCCTTATGGAGAAAAATCAGAAACAGGGCTGCAACCTAAGTGTCCTCATTCACACTGTCTTACCCAGCACTGGGTCTTTCAGAGCCACGTCAGGATGGAGTCTCCCAGGCTCCCCTTCAGACCCAGAGACAGACAACAGTGGTTGCCTTGGAAACTGCCGGATGGGCTGGCATCACGGGGTTCTGCTGGCCGCGCTCTGTGGCTGACATCCAGCCCCGACAAAGGAAAGTTCTGGTTGGCCATGGCCTTGATGAGGGGCTACAGTGTTGGGGGCGGGGAGACAGGGGTCCACACAAAAGTAAATGACTACAGCAGGGCGCACATCTCTTCCCCTGAAGCCAACTCAAGCTAAGTGACCAAAGAAATCACTAATGTACTTTAAAGATTAATATTCTTGGGGCACCTGCATGGCTCAGTGGGTTGAGCGTCTGACATCAGTTCAGGTCACGATCTAAGGTTCGTGAGTTCGAGCCCTGCATCAGGCTCTCTGTTGTCAGTGCAGAGCCTGCTTCGGATCCTCTGCCCCACCTCTCTCAGTGCTGCTCCCCGACTCATGCACTCCCTCTCTCTCTCTCTCAAAAATAAATAAAACATTTTTTAAAAAGATTAATGCTCTTGATGAAATGGTGGTGACCAGAGATGCTGTTAAATAAAGTGTTCACGTGCCCCTGTGTTAATTCTATTCAGAATTCCGCGAGCTGATTCAAGAATATCTCCAAGACGTGCCTGCTGCCAGCCACCTACGACTCACTGTCAGCAGCAGCAAATGTGGGCGGTACTTCCATTCGGAGGCTCTTTTGTGGTCTCGATTCCCCAAAAGGGAGAGTATTGTCGATGTCCATCTGCTTCTGGATGTTTTGTATGACCTATCGGTTATCAGTCAAGGTTGCCATTTCAAATCAATGCAGTTAAGTATTTAAGATAGTCCAGTTAAGGACTAGCAAAACACTTATGCTGATCAATCATTCTAGTCCAGCCCCTTCATTATACAGATGAGGAAACTGAGGCTAGGACATGGAAAGCCAAGGACAAGACTAGCTGTGCTAGTCAGAGGCACACAGGACACAGACCTCAGGCCCCAGGCTTCCCGGGCCAGCCTGGCCTCACAGCACCTCTTTGCCTGGGCTATATTCTGCTGAGTAAAATAATGCTCGAGTGTACATACACATAAAAACTTCCATTACGAGTCTGACTTAACAGGGGATTGTTTGAATTTAAGGTTTTGGAAAATGGATTAATCTGAAGGCCGGTTCCGTATAAAAAGATCATAGTGTTCTTTAATGGCCCCAGAGGAACAAATGGCATCAACACAGGGTAGGATTCTTGGAAAGTCCTGTGAGTCAGACATTTTAGCGAGGTGATCAGAAATGTGCTTTTTTAAGGAAGGCTGACATCTCTCTCAATTGGCAGGTCCAAAAGGCTCTGGCAGGGACACCTGGATGGCTCAGTCGGTTGAGCATCAGACTCTTGGTTTTGGCTCAGGTCATGATTTCACAGTTTGTGAGTTCGAGCCCCACATCAGGCTCTGTGCTGACAGCTGAGAGCCTGGAGCCTGCTTCGGATTCTGTGTCTCCCTCTCTTTGTGCCTCCGCCCCGCGCAGTCTCTCTCTCCTTCAAAAAGAAATTTTAAAAGTTTAAAAAAAAAATGGCAAAGGGCTCTGGCAAACACTGCATTAAGCCCTTGGAAAGCACTGGGGGAGGGGAGTTAGTAAAGAACTTGAGTCATGGAAACTTAAGAAGTGACTGCAAGAGAAAACATAATTAACTTCTCAGTGTAAAACCTAAGCCTCTTGGGGGAAATGCTCATGGGAGTGTAGGTGTAGACAATTTCAGGAATGAATACTGAGTAATCTAAGCTGCTGGCAATCTGGTGGGGGTTAGCGGGGAAAGGTCTTGAACGTGATTTTAATTAAGGGGCCCGGTTACGAGGGAGAAGGATAAACTCCAGGTTGAGATGAGGCAACCCATCTACAGGAAGGGCCCTCCTGCGGCTGCTCGGCTGGTGACCGGCAGACTTGATGAATATTTATGTGGTAAAACGCGGCCCCTTGTGGTCAGATTAGGGAAATAAATCCAACTCCACGCCGGAGAGTAATACTAACCTACTTCGTAGGGTGTCCAACGAGGCGCAGAGGAAACAACTAGGATAGTCAGAGAATGTGATCGTGACCCGACAGATGAGCATACAAAAGGCGTGTGCCATTCGCTGTCCTCCAAACCAGCCCATCTCAGTTTTGAACACGCATGGGGACCACCTGGGGTCTTGTTGAACTCGGGTCCTGGGTCATAGCAGACTAATCAGTTCCCAGGCGATGCCCACCCTATGAGTCTCCAGGCACTCTCGAGAAGTCCCCCTCCTTGGGTGGGCCAGGGCTGCCCCATCAGACTCCCTCCGTGCAGGGACCACGGGCCCCTGGAGAGCATCCCCAGGGGTTACAGTCCCCTACCGCCCCAAACACCAACATACCTGGGTAACTTTTTGCCACTTCAAGCTCAAGGATCTGTCTACCCCAGTTCTGTGACTATCCCTTCCCCCAACAAGGAAACAGTGTTCTGAGGCAAAGCCCACTCCCTGACTCCTCCCTATCCTATCAAGGACTTTATCGGAACCAGGTATTTCAGGGGACCCTGGGTGGCTCAGTCAGCTGAGGGTCTGACTTTGGCTCAGGTCATGATCTAGTGGTTTGTGGGTTCGAGCCCCGCATAGGGCTCTGTGCTGACAGTTCAGAGCCTGGAGCCTGCTATGGATTCTGTGTCTCCCTCTCTCTCTCTGCCCCTCCCACCTAAAGTTAACATTAACAAAAATTTTTTTTAAAAAGCAACTATTTCCGGTTGCCACAGGACTGTGTCTGTTGGATTGCCATGTTAATAAAGGCCATGGGTTTCTTCCTTGGCTTTCCCATCAGGGAACATCTCCTGGCATGACGTTTCCAATGCCATTTACTTCCAAATCTCCTCTCGTGCATCGCACGTTTGCAGCCGGCTTCTGACGTCTGTGTGCCAGGCTTCTCACCCACACCGCCGTGCATTGTTCAAGCCACGGGGTTGCATTTACACACACGCCTGATGCCAAGAATTCCCTGTAGTTGGTTAGGAAGAAAATTTTTGATACAAAGTATTTTTAACCTTGATGTGGGAGGAGACAGAGGGAATAGATAAAACAGAATGATCCCAGGTGGATAATTACACATGTAAATGAGCTCAGTTTGGTAATTTTTTTCCCTTGAATTCCTATTTATGTGGTTAATGTTGAATTCTAACCCCACACCACCACTGCATATTGGGGTAGGTTTTTTTTATTCTTATATGTCAATTCTGAAATATTAAAAGCATTCCAGAATGCTTTGGTATAAACATTTTTGTTTGTTTTTTTTTTCCAGATTTTTCCATTTACCATCATGGCTGTACGAGGTAGACAGGAGATGAAAATTCTCTCTTCATTTAACAAGTATTAAATAGTCCAGCAGATGAGTCCCCACATGTTGGGCCTCTGGAAAAAACGTGTTATTCTGTAGGAAAGTTTCCCACACATAGCTATAATATGAAGCAAACGAGGCAAGAAAAACATCCTGAAGGAACTTAGGAAGGAAGAAGTAGGAGAAATTACTTCTGGCTGAGAAATCAACAAGGGCTTCCTGGAGGAAATAACATCCAAGCAGGACCCTGAAGGACACATAAAAACTGTAAACATATTAAAAAACAGCATATGTGAGACACAGAGTGTTCTGGTTGACAAAAGCTCAGAGTCCCAGGTAAGGAAAATGGGAGACAGAGCCAGGAAGCCATTTGGGGCCAGAACAAGGGCCAGGAGTCAGATCAAGATGCTATAATCTGGGTGTTATGTAGTAATGTCGAGGATGGGAACACGCATTTGACAATGGCGTGTTCACTCTGGATCAGGGGTAGGGAATTAAAGCATGAAGACCAACTAAATACAGTAAAGCCTTGGTTGGGGTGCCTGGGTGGCTCAGTTGGTTAAGTGTCCGACTTCAGCTCAGGTCATGATCTCACAGCTTGTGGGTTCTAGCCCCACTTTGGACTCTGCTGACTGCTCAGAGCCTGGAGCCTGCTTCAGATTCTATGTCTCTCTCTCTGCCCCTCCCTTGCTCATACTCTGTCTCTCTCCTTTCTCTCTCAAAAGTAAACATTAATAAACAAAAACAAAAACCCTTGGTTTGCGAGCATAATTTGTTCCAGAAGCATGCTTGTAATCCAAAGCACTTGTATATCAAGGCGAATTTCCCCATAGGAAATAATGGAAACTCAGAGGATTCGTTCCACAACCCAAAATATTCATATAAAAATGATTACTATACTGCAATATAATACAAAATAATACAGAAAATACAAAATGTGAAGAAAAATAAACTAATTAACCTGTGCTTCGCTTTGAAAACCTTTGTGGCTGTTGTGCGGGAGAAAAGAGAAAGGAGGGTTATTGTGTAGGACGACTTTGACTCTCACCGACAGATGTTGACTACAGCACAGTACTAATTAACTCTTGTCATACACTGTATTGAATGTTACTGGCACTAAGGCAGCAGAGGAAAGGATCTGTATCTGCAGGCAGCCTGACCTAGAAGGAAGCAAAGCATTCCTAGGCTCACTCCTATATGGAAAAGCAAAGGACTGTCCACAGTGGCTTTGAAGTGACAAAAAAAATACACTAGTGCCAGTTGTGGGCACCTTCCAATGTTCTGAAAAATCACTGATTTCTGACAAACGCCATGGCCTGAGACCAAGCATCTGAGCATGGAAGATGATCACCCACAATCTCGCAGTGAGAGAGAAGGAGAGAGATTGAGAGAGAGAGAGAGAACCATTGGCTCAGTGTGACCATGTGGTGCTCGGCGGCACGTACTACTTGTATTGCAAGACGTCGCTCATTCATCAAGTTAAAATTTATTAAACATGTTTGCTCATCCTGCGGAACATGTTACTGGCAATCCACGGTTTGACTGTAAGTCAAGCAAGAGGTCAGGAAGCCCAAGGGAGAAGTGGGTGGGGTAACCGTGGCTTTGGGAAAGGAGAGCAGACCTAATGGTGGGTTCGTGTGACCAGGGTTTCAGGTCCAGGGCCCATGAGAGAGGACAATGTCACAGGGAGGGCAGCTGGGGGCGTGTGCAGATCACTGGGAATTCAGAACCAGGGCCTGACGGAGTCGGTCAGGGCTGTGGGCCTTGGAGACCCAGGATGGTGACTGAGGTCAGGGTAGGGCGGGATGTGTCCAGGGAAGACTGAAGAGAGAGAACGAGGGGAGGGCAGCGGGTGAGGGTGGCGAGGGGGGAAGGGGAGGGCAGGTCAGAGTGAGAGCTCACTCGTGTTTTGGTTTGACGAAACCTTGCAAACATAGACAAAAACCTCCATAATGAAGCCTCGGTAGTGACCAGCAATGACCAACGGTGGTGGCCACCCGTTGCTGTATGGTGACTTTAGTGAAGTATTTCACAGCAGACTGCAGGTCTCGTGGCGTTTGGCCCTGCTTACTTCATCACACGTCGCTAGGAAATACAGACAATCGAGGAGAGAATTCTAACGGGGACGACCACTGAAAATTTGTCGGTAGAGCCCACGACTGTTGGTCTCGGAGTTGTTAAGTTCGAGCCCCACGCTGGCGTGGTGATGACTTAAAAGAATAAAACCTTAAATAAAAAACCAAATTGTTGCGAGTTTGAGGGATTTCAGACAGACAGGAACACTGTGCAGGAACACTCATCAGGAGCTTTCAAGAGAGCGGTTTCGGTAGAATGTCCAGAGTGTATGGATGATCAAAAGGCAACAGCTTGTTGTGAGCGGGTCTGGCTAGAGGTAGGAGAGCCGTGCAGAGACGCAGCTGGGTCGCAAGAAGGATGCTCGCCACCAAGAGGATGCCTGGGGGTGGCTGCAGGGCAGGAGCCCGCAGGGTGGGCTGTCCGGAGAGGTGAGAAAGCAGGTGCGTGACGCGGGCAGTATTCATCACACCGGAGATTAAATGAGCACGTACTGTGGAGCCGCACCCCTTCCAGCCACAAGCTGAGGCCAGAAACTCCCCGCCTGCCCTTGTGGCGATCTCCCTCCAACAGAAAGACAATAAACTAACAAACAAGTATAAAACGTGACCTCCGAGGTGGTACATGCAATAAAGTAAAAGAAAGGACAGAAAGGAGAGGGGAGATAATAAAGGACAGGGGAGATCCGGAACACGGGAAGAGGAGAGGGCTTGCAGCCGCTGGGCCAGGGAACCTCAAGGCAGAAACAAAGGAAGTGGAGGGAACTCACGTCAAAGAGGCCCGATCAGCTTCATTTTATAGAAAAGGGAGATGAAGCCCAGGACTTCTAAATTCTTTAAAAAAATTTTTTTAATGTTTATTAATTTTTGAGAGACAGAGCAGGAGTGGGGGAGGGGCAGAGAGAGAGGGAGACACAGAATCCAAAGCAGGCTCCAGGCTCTGAGCTGTCAGCACAGAGCCAGATGTGGGGCTCGAACTCACAAACAGTGAGATCATGACCTGAGCCGAAGTCGGATGCTTAACCGACTGAGCCACCCAGGCGTCCCCAAACCCTTCTAGATACCAAAGCTGCCAACACAGCAGTGACTTACCTTCGCTTAACAAATCTGATTGCTAAGAACCAAGGGAGTGTCCCCACTGCAGCTCAGAATAGACAGAGGCGACTACATGCAGCAGAGCCTGGGAATTCAGGCCATTATTTAACTTCTCTGAATCTCAGTTTCTCCATCTATAAAACAGGAGGAAGGATTCCTATGAAAGAGGGTTTTGTGAAGACTGGGGGGGCCCTCAGCTCCAAACACAGTGCTGGGTACGTAGGACATGATCATTAAGTGCTACCTAGGAGCAGAAGTCATCCCTCGGAAGCAGCTAGGAGTAAAAAGGCAGCTTGTCTGTCTGTCCCCTTCAGGGAAAATCTTTGAAGGCTTCAGAACCTTCCTCTTCAAAAAGTTACCTACTCTTATATTCAGTTTGGAAAATGTTATTCAATCAAACACACACCCTGCTTATTCATAATTTGTTATTCTCAGGAAGTCTCCAGGATTCTAAGCCCACAGCTCTGGATAATGTACGGTGGTCGGGGGGAGGCACATGAAGGTGACGGCACGCGTGGGGAAAAGAATTCAAGTCTGCAAAGTCAGTTCATGGATTCTCATCTCTCTCCTTTGAATTCTCATTTCCTTTCTCAGCTCAAATGGGTTAGAAGGTTGAAAGGGCCCTTGGGGGGAACCTTGTCCATCTCTCTGCCTGAAAGTTAGATGGAGGATATCAAAAAACATGGCAGCAATTGTGTGGGGGGTGGGGCAGTTAGGCTTAATGCTGTCAGGTTAGCAGAAGTCAATAGGGGTGGACTTGAACAAAAGGAGGCTAGTTCTATTTCACGCCACATCTGGGCCAATAAAACTCCTCTCCAGCCTATCACTCCTCTCACCCGCTCACTTCACGCTGCCTTCCAGTTATTATCACAAGAATTTAGACAAGTGTAAACATTCTGAAGAGACTACAATTACACAGACTGACCCTGACGGCAGGCCGCCGTGATCACCTACCTGCCTGGATAAAACCCCCTCCAGACGGATGAAACTCAGCTCTTATGAAATGAAATTAATGATCAGTCCCCAAAATGAGTCTGGGTTAGATCAAAGAATAAATGATCTTCCCTTGGTTCAAAGTAACTGCAAGCGAGCTTTCTCTGCTTCCTCACAGGCACGAAGCTCCCCATTTATTTATCTAAAACAGGAAGAACAGAAAAGATCTACAGCCCTGACTATGGATACAAAATTTTAAGCCATTCGCTTTCAGGTATTTTCGCTTTTTTTCCAGAAGAGGTGAAGAATGTGGCCGTGTGTTTCCATCTATTAAATGAAAAGAAGTGAGGATGGAGTTGTCTGGGTGATGAAGAGAGAAATCCTTTTCTTTCTCTTAAACTTGAAGTTAAACGGTATAGAGATTCAAAACGCATAGGAATGTCCTGGGAAACCGGCTGGTGCGAATGGAGGGCGGGGGCTGACTCCCAGGCTGCCCTTGCTGATTTCTCCGCTGTAAATACTCCTAGCCACGGCCAGTCTGAAGCTCCCAACAGTTTAACGACCAGCTCACGAAACTCCTGACAGTTTAACAAAGGCTCGCGGCTCCTGCACACCCTAAGACTAGATAGAGGTAACTGGTTTAAGATTTCTTTCATGCCTTATCTCTTATTTGCCAAGTAAACTCAGTGGTAAAGCCACCAAAAGGCATGAATCTCATAGCGTGTATTTATACTGAAACAGATTTTAACATTGGTGTTTCATTAAAAATACATTAGTCACCAGGAATGACTATAATTAATCTATAACCGAAGACATTTAATAATTGCAGAAACATAGCTATGAAGTTGTTTAAGTGAAGACCGTATGTTCGGTATGATTCCAAGTCACCATACAAAAACGACTGCAAAGATATTCCCCAAAAAGTGAATAATGGTCTTTTAGTTGTGAGATGATGTTTTATTTTCTTCTTTGTGTCATGCTTCTATTTTTCAAATCTTCTATAATGTTCATCTATTTGTAACTGGAGAAAGAAATTCAATAAACGGTAATATTTATATTTTGATTACAATGTTTCGATGTTTCCCTTTCCATCCATAGACTCCCATGAGTATACCAGCTAGTGAATCAGATCAACCCATTTTTAACAAGGCTAAATCATTGTCATTTATTTTTGTGATGCTTTACTGTTTTCAGAGTAACTCGCTCTTAAGCATTATCCAATTTGATGATCTGTGATTCAAGGAAAGGCTATTATGTCCTCATTTTGTACAGGAGAAAACAGAGGCTCAAAATGATTAAATAGTTTGCTCAGGGTCACATGGCTAATAAAGCAGTGAAACTGGGACGCTGACCTGGGATTTCTGCTACCCGTGAGATTTTCCCTCAGAAATAAGCTGAAGGAAGCTTCATTCATGGCTTCTTTGTTCAAGAAGCTCCCGCTAAATGCCTAGAGCCCATTCTTCAAGGATGCCTTCTCCCAATTTTGCCCAATTTAAATGTCCAGAGCCTGACTACAAGCATCCATCCAGGAATCAGTGCTGCACAGAACAATGACCTCAGTGGGCTCCTGAGCTCGGAAATTTATAAACATGATGGAAAATCTGCTGAGAGCGACAGAGCCCAGATTCTGAGATGAAACTCTATATAACGTTCTACACAGACACAGTTATAAGAGGGTGTAAAGACCACGTAATTGGTTCCAGCGTCAGTTTCCATCCTGAAGAAGCGGGGAGCACCCTCTATGGGCCTGGCTGAAGGAACAGTTTCTGGGCGCATCTGCCTGAAGGCTCCTTGCGGGCCTCCTGCAATTTGGCTGGGACGTCCATTCTTGCTTCGGCACCTCATTCCCGCTCACAGGCGGCGACTCAGCAGAGCTTGGTAACCAGAAATAAGGCACAATGGGTCTTTCAGTTACAAGGAACAGAAACAAGACCCCATTGCCTCGTGTTGAGTGGGTTTCAGGACGAGGAAATACAGGGTGAGTTTACAAAGTAGCGTTCTGAGGAGATTGCACGCAAAGCTGGGTAAGCCAGGCTTACTGGGCTGCGGGAAGCCTTGTGGCCCAAGGAGCCGCTGTCCCAGAGTCGGGGGGAACCCCTCCTTCTGCAAGTGTCACAGTGCCGCACGCAGGGGACACAAAGTTGTCCTACCCGGACCCCTTGGGGTGAGCAGTCTGGGACCGTCTCCCACGGCAATGGCCAGAACAGCCCTTCAGTGACATCACAGACAGAGGCCAAGTGAAGACTTCCCCTTATGAACCACGACTGTCTCCTGGGGTTTCCGGTCAGGTACTTCAGTGAGGACCGTGTGACAGAATGTGTGAGCGCTCCGCCAGGAGCCCAGGACCACGGCTAACTCACCTGGAGGACCGAACTGGAGATGCAGCTCCGGGGATGGCCAGTCAAAGGCAAACACGAGAGGCGGCCCAAGGCACTTGAGCCAGGCCCCTCTCGGGATCCCCAACAGGAGCTGCGCTGTGGAGACTGGAAATGAGTTTTCTTCGGTCAAATTAGTGCTTTTCAGGATGCTTGGCTCAGCCCGCCCCGTAGGAGCAGGACTGAGGAATCAGGGGGCCGAACACCGGCCTGGGGCACAGCCCCGAAAATGACTATGGGAGTACTGTCAGCGGCGCAACCAGAGTGTGGCTGAATCCTGCTGTTAAGATCTTCTCCCCTGCTCCGAATGTGCCTCTGAAGCACCTGAGGGGACAGATGCCCGGGACTGCAATGGGCTCGCTCAGGAGAGAGGACTGGCTTGGCCCGGCGGGTGCACGGGGTGCTTTCTCTCCACCACATTCCACCCTCGGGGCCTCACTGATGTCTGGTCATTTGAGGCTATGGCCAAGCTATCCAAAATCACTCAGTAACTTGAAATGATTCCGGTGATCTGACTTAGGACCTTTTGTTAGGACACCTTTGAGTATTCTCTGAAAGGATTAGGGAACTTTGGAGCAGAAACCGAGCAGAGTCACTCCTGCATTCTGAGTACCAATGTAATGTGGCTCGTCTGCACCCAAAAACAGAAAGGGGCCTGGAGAAATCTGGGGTCACCCTCACAGTCCCGAGCAGCCTTACACAGGGCTACAACCGGTAAACGTGTATAAGTCACCGCGTCAGGATTTCTGAGTTCAGTTAAATACCACTATTCAGTTTTGTAAAAATCAATCGTAAAATCCTTTGTTTTAATCTTTATTCTCTGATTTTAAAAATAGCACATATAAGCCCCAAATTATAGGAAACAGAGGACCCCCCAGAATCCCACCCTCAGAGATGACTACTGGTCCCTTTGGTGGCCATTATTCCAGACCTGTTCTGGTGGACGGCAGTAAACAGACGGATCAAGTGGAATCTACTACCCCTCAAACATACGCTCTTCTGCTCGCCTGCAAGTGTTCCAACAGTTCTGAGAAATAATTCACCTGACCAGTTTCTTCAGAGAGCTTTATGCATTCATTTTCAAAGACTCACTCACACAGCGGGTGGGAAAAACCTCTAAGATTTTCTTGCCATTCAATATTAAACCTCTCTCAAAGTATCCAAGGTGAATAATTTTTTTTATTCATTTAAAAAGGAGATGAAAAATGAAACTGATACAAAGGAGAAAACAGTTCAGAGAAAGCATAGCAGTTTCTTATCAAAATAAAAACTCCAAAATCCTAATTTCAACAAGTATCATAAAACGGCTTTAAATCTCGACTTTGGGAAACAACCATTTGTTTACCACTGAATATATCCTAAAAGTGATGCTACAATCCTTCTCATCTGATCGATACAAGAGGACATGGCCACTGCGAAATCTTTCCATTCTGAGCAAAACCAGATGACTAGCATGGCTACATACGGAAGCGTCCACCCGCAGGGAGTGCGGAACGGGCACGTGGAGGGCGGGTCAGCTTTTGCAGCTGGTGAAGGACAACTTTGATTCAACCTCCCACAGCTTTGCTTGTAATGCTTTCAAAACATCTTCCATCTATTGAATTGAATAAATATTTTAAAATACACATACGATCATGGTTAAAAAATCACACGATTAAATTATTAAAATTTGAATCATTAATAAAATGTATGAGTATGTTTTGCATCACATATATTCAGGATTTAATGAAGCTATTTAGAGCCATAAACTAAATTTTATATAAATAAGGCATCATTATATTAACAGCAATTCTCAGTCTCTGACCTGGAGTTCTTTTATTCACACATCAGAATCTTGCCTATCTGGCCAGGAGATATTAACGTTCAAAAATTGGGTTGTTAGGGTGCCTGCGTGGCTCAGTTGGTTGAGGTCTGACTCTTGATTTTCAGCTCAAGTCATGATCTCACAGTTCGTGGGATCAAGCCCTATTGGGATTCTCTCTCTCTCTGCCTCCCTTCCCACTCATGCTCACTCTCGCACTTTTTCTCTCTCTCTCAAATAATAAATAAATAGCTTTTAAAAACCAGGTTGTTTACACGATGAGAATTGAATCAAATGAAATACAGTTTACTAGTTTTAGATTATACACTGGTTTGACTGAGGCATGAAATGACTTACTATTTTTTTTGGATAAAGCTTTAGCTTAAATTGTAGTTTGGCTACCCCCAAAAACTCAATTTTACTAATAACCAAAATAAAATAATCACTCTCTTACCGTGAAAGTATTAGGATCAAAACAGATGCCATTGTGAGGAGTATTTGTGGAGGAGCCCTTGTTCACTAAGGAGCCCTTGTTTGTATGAACATGGGAAGCTATTCATATAAAGATATACAGAGTACAGAACAAAATTACCTGCTTTAGAGACTTTTCTATTTCAACTCTGCTTTCAAGATTAAAAAGTTCTTTATCTTCTGACACAATTTGCTTTTCCGAGGACCCTAAAATATAACTGAAGTACAGTGCAAGTACAAGGTTAAAATGTGAAAAGGAGGCAAATATTAAATTCATATTACTTAATAATATTAAAACTCTAAGTATATTACACTGTGTATTTGTAGGAAGTTGTACTACAGAAAATCCTATTTTTCTCCGTAACAGCTTTGTCTAGGTATTCCTACATATTTTCCAATAGTCTAAGTACTTCATTACTGGAACAAGCTTGCTCTTTTGTTAGCTGGGTGCCAAAACATTAACAATCACAGTTCAAAATTCTATGATTAAAACATGTGAAAAGATCCTGAGGAAGCCAGTTTTTTTGCTTTCTATAACTTTTGGGGAACATGTATACTTTCAAACTGGACTTATAGTAAATAACCTATGGAGTCAATTCTGGTCACCCCAATGTGGTGACTTCAGCAGTAATTGTCTGACTTCTGTTGCACCCAGCTCTCTCGGGGCTGGGAGATGCTGCGGTGGAGAAAATATGTGGTAGAAAAACTGGCCTGGGAAGGAGGAAAACAGGCCCAGGGCTGGTAGCCCAAGAGATCTAAACAGCAAACAAGAAGGTGCTAGGATTTCTCCCAAGAAAATGTGATAAAGCTGCATTTCTTTCGAAGTCTTTTATCACATGTAGAAACTCTGGTGTGTCACTTCTTTTGTCAAATAAGAATGACCTTCTCGACAAATATCATATGTTTGCACGTATAGGAGGATTAGGAGGAACTTGACGGAGGAACAAGGGGGAGAAGAAGGGCGGAAATGGTGGGGGAAAGGGAGAGAGGCAAACCATGAGAGACTCTTGAATGCTGACAAAAACTGAGGACTGATGGATGTAGGGGGGAGGGGGGATGGGCATGGAGGAGGGCACTTGTGGGGATGAGCACTGAGTGTTATGTGGAAACTAATTTGACAATAAACTATTTGTAAAAAAAAAAAAAAAAAAGAATGACCTTCTCATGGAAACCTTATTGGTTATATTTCTGAAAAAGGCATGGGAGACAAAATTGTAGTAGACAATTGACATCCCGTTTAGGAAAGAAAAATGAGATGAAGTGGGAAATGAAGTGGCATTAAGTAATTTCCAAAACTGTAAACAGGGGCGCCTGGCAGCCTCAGTGGGTGGAGCGTGTGACTCTTGATCTCAGGATCATGAGTTCAAGTCCCGCGTTGGGTATATAGATTAGTTAAAAATAAAATCTTAAAAAACCAAAACTGTAAATAACCACTTCTAAAACCAAGCAGTTTCCTTGGCATTAAAATTCCACCCCAAGAGGTAACTGTTACCCTAAATTCAACTGTTCCGGAAAATGCAACTCTAATACTCTAATCCCCTGTGGCAGAGTCTTCCACATCTCCTTTTACACAGATACGTGCCACTTTTGAAAGTTTTGTACCAAGCCGGCCAAGCTGAGGTTTCGTGTCCTTTCTCACTTGTCCTCTCCCTCACTTAATTTTCACACATCTTAGTAAAATGCTCATGGAGATTAAAGGAGCATCTGTTTGGCCTGAGTCTTCTATTCATATCTTAAAACCAAAACAGGTCTGCTACCTCTCCAGACAGGCCTCCCTGCTTACAACAGTGAACAGCACTTGTTCATCATTCTTTGCGTAAGGGCTGTAAGGAGTCTGCGGAGTTCAAAATTTTGATCTAAATGTGTCAAGTTTCAAGCAAGGTGGCAGACTGTAGTTATCAAAGAATTATTTGATGAGAAATCACAATTATAATAAAAACAATACTGTTACAAATCTTTTGAAGAGAAAAGCTGAGGAATTCAACAAAAGTGACAAAATACCTCAAGTAGTGAAAGCATAAGCACTTTCATTCCTTCTGACATATTTCTTCTCTCCTGATATATAAGATATTTAGGCATCTTTAAAGTCTTGAGGATTACATCTTTTCCAGGATAAGTGAAAATACCCTGGAGTTAGAGTTATTTAATTTTGTGTTCTCTATTTAAAAAGGCCAACTATGGGACACCTGGTAGCTCAGTTGGTTAAGTGTCTGACTTCAGCTCAGGTCATGATCTTGTGGTTCGTGAGTTCAAGCCCCGTGTCAGGCTCTGTGCTGACAGCTCAGAGCCTGGAGCCTGCTTCAGATTCTGTGTCTCCCTCTCTCTCGCCCCTCCCCTGCTCACACTCTATCAAAAATAAACAAACATTTTAAAAAGGCTAATTAGAAGGCCATTAAGATCTCTGTAATTCTTTAACTGACACCTGTCATCAGCCTCCAATTTGCCTTGTTTCCAAATGTTTACTTTTTAGAAATTTTGAAGAAAGAAGGCACTTCCTTGCATCCCTCAGAAAAAGCAGGCAATTCTGCACTAGACTCAAGAAAAGAGTGGCACTGGGGTGCCTCGGGGGCTCAGTCAGTTAAGCATTTGACTTTGGCTCAGGTCATGATCTCAGTCCATGGGTTTAAGCCCTTCATCGGGCTCTGTGCTGACAGCTCAGAGCCTGGAGCCTGCTTTGGATTCTGTGTCTCCCTCTCTCTCTGCCCCTCCCTCGCTTGCTGCTGTCTCTCTCTCTCTTAAAATAAAGATATTAAAACAATTATTTTTTTAAAAAAAGAAGAAAAATAAAGAGAATAGTTGAACTTTGTATTTCTGTTTTTCCAGAACACCAAAGGGACTTCTTTCCTAACCAGTTTTGAAATTCCTAATTCTTCATGATATTCTAGGAATATCTAGGAATTCTTCATGATACTCTAAAAAAACAGGAAAAATAAAATGGAAAACACATATCGCTTAAAAACTTTTTAAGGAAAAACTGGACAAACTTTTACTCTGAAAAATGTTCCTGCAGTGCTTTCTCATTATAATTGAGAATGTCTGATTTTCTCATACAAAATATATCAGGACAAAACAAAAACATCATTGGCTTTTTGTCAGAAATTATTACTTGAAAATATATTTTAACCAAACAGTGTTGATTTCGTTCTGATGTTTTTATACCAAGACCAATTTTTCTAGAGAAAACCCTGAGGAATCATTTATGAGACAACCATTTATTTATCAAGCTTACCTTTCAATGGCTTCAACCCTGAGGCAAAACAAGTCTCTCTTGTAGTCGAGGCTCCTGGGCGTGCACCTGTAGACGTGGCCGAGGCTGAGCGAGCACCCGGAGCAGCGCAGGGCCTCCAGAACGCTGCAACAGCGAAAGGCCGGGCCTTCAGCAACAGCACAACCCGTGGTAACAGAGACCCCACCGTTAAAATCCAGAAACACTTCCCATCTACGTGGCTAAAATATGTTATTCCAACCCTATAAGTCATATGTATAAAGAAGGAAGGAAATGATAGTAAAATATGTTAGAAATGTGGACAGTCGCCTCCAGGCTGCAGTGACTTAAGCACCTAGTGACATGGGGCACAGAGAAAAGTGACGACAGGGTATGATGTGGTGTTTTTCTAGAACGGAAATGCCTCAATCTGGTATTAAGAAAAACTATCTAAAACTTGAAAATAAGGCAAGGATTCCACAGGCCCTTTCAATGTCATATTGCCCACCAAGCCCACCGAGTATCATTTACGCTCTGGGGCGGGGGCAGACATATTTTTCTGTAATGATGCAGGGAACAAATATTTCAGGTTTGGAGGCCATATGGTGTCTGCTGCAGTGACTTGTCCCCACTGTGGCAGCACAGAAGCAGCCAGAGACAATACATAACTAGAGAGGCACTGTCTACAGTCCAATAAGAATATATTTACAAAGATAAGAGCCTGCTTGACCCCCGGGCCACACTTTGCTCTACTTGAAAGGTAACACTGGTTGCTTACTACTCATTAGGGCCCAGACTCTCTACAGTTAGATGATGACTTAGAGAAAGAAGATTAATAAGATTAACGATTTGTAACATCACAAATGATTTCAGTCCGGTAGAGACGCAAATGTCCTCTGCTAGTAGAAAAGATAACCTCAAAAGCTGAGACCTTATTGTCCTGGAGGACATGAGCTAGATTTGTTCTACAGAGAGTTCTCTAAACCAGCATTGCCATGTTCCGATTCCCTCAGTAATGAGTGAAATAAATCTTAGACACGTGCTCATCACGTATCTGTCAGAGTCGCTTTCTCTTTATTAATCAGACTTTGACCTAACTAGTTCTCTTCTACCCACTACAGATAAGTTCCACAAATATTTTACTTAATGATCCAAGTTCTCCACATAATTTTTCCTTCATTCTAGTTATTTCTCAACTCTGGCTCTACATATTTGAATATAATTTCCCCCACCAACGTAATTCATGTTTTTTTTGTCTTAGAATCTAGGGGTGCTTGGGTGGCTTAGTCGATTAAGCATCTGGCTCTTGATTTCGGCTCAGGTCATGGCATGGTTCATGGATTCAAGCCCCATGTCAGGCTCCATGCTGACAATGCAGGGCTTGTTTGAGATTCTCCTTCTCTCTACCCTGCCCCTGCTTGCTCGCTCTCCCTCAAAATTAATAAATACATTTTTAAAAACTTAGAATCCAGTCACCCAAATGCCTTGTCAAACTGACCTACCCAAATTTGCCATGCTATAGGTATCTATACTAAAATTACAGCCCCAACGCATAGCAAATTGATAACTGAAGACTTAAATCTAGTGATGATCATTATATAATATACATCACAAAAGACAGCTATTATTTCAAAAGAATTATGTCATTCCTATTGGTATTAAGCCTCTCATAATAACTAGCTATTCCTGTCATCAAAAAAATGGAGCCAACAAGACTCAAACAATCTATTAGACTGCATTATTGTTTACCTATAGACACTGAGAGACTTTTTTAACTACTGGAGCTCCATATGGAAGAAAGAACAAAATGGATCACTGCCCAATAAATTATAAGTTCTCACTGGTATTATAATTAGCTAGGTGATATGCCATTGATCATATATAAAGCTTCTATATATTTATATTTTTTTACTTTATATTTTAATATATTTTATATATTTTTGATATTTTAATATTTTATATTTCTATTCATTTTATATCTGATATTTCTCCATAAAGCCCAGGAAGGACCCTATCTATGCTACCAACAGGGAACAGGAAAATGTCCGTACTACATACCAAACCTCATCATCTTTATGAAGCTGCCACACACAATTACCAAGACTGTGAATTACCATATGATGCAGGTGTAATCAGCCAGGAAAGGATACTTAAATAAACTTAAAATACAAAACACACTGATCAATGGATTACAGTGTTTTATCCCAAATTATCAAAATCAAAGTAATCACCACTGAAGAACACACGCAAACCCACTCCCTTCCCAGGTGATCCTGACACTCCCTTCCCGAGTGATCCTGAGAAGCAATGAAGAGACAGTAGCTACAATCACTACAACGTCCTTCTGCTCTCACAGCCGGCAAGGACTTGGCCAGAGCTTACCCTTAACTTTGAATAACAACATTGAGAAACCACTACCAGAAATCACAGGGTGATTTTCGACAAGGAAGGAGTTAGCATGTAAGAGCCTTAGCAAGTGACAGCGCGGACATAGGAAACAGCACTCCTATGTTAACGACGTGTTTCTAAAACCCACAAGCGCTCTCGATGACCAGCTGCGGAACGACTCGAGCAGCTCTTCAGTAGGACAGGCCTATCAAAACCATACGAACACTCTAAACCAATACGGTATTTCCCCAAGTGTGGAATATGGGACCCTGGTGAAATTCAAGACAGTGTAATGCGGCATGAATGACTGGTCCAGATGACACAAGGCTCACAGAGTAAGAGTCAATTCCCCTTTAGTTCTCTATCCATCCCGATTATAAGAAGAAGAAAGTCTCAGTGTGGGGCTAGAAGTCTTGAACACGAATCTCATAGGAGCAAATCTTTCTAGAGTGAGAGAATAGAGACTTTGGGTTCAGAACCAGTAAGACGACAGCATCCCTGCTAGAGTTTAGTAACATTCATTCGCATTGTAGTAAACGTCTAATTAATGGCAAATGATACATATATGGCAATAATATGTTAGATTCCTTTTTAAATAAGTCTAAATAAAAATTCTGAGTCAATGTAATTAAAGATAGTAAGTACATGATAGCTGGTATAGAGACAGGGCAAAAATGGTGAAAGTGGCATCAAAGTAAGTAAAATTGGGGTCACCTGGGTGGCTCAGTCAGTTAGGCCTCGGACTATTGATCTCAGCTCAGGTCATGATCTCATGGCTTATGGGTTCAAGTCCTATGTTGGACTCTGCACTGCATAAGGAGACTGCTTGGGATTCTCTCCCTCTCCCTGCCCTTCCCCAACATGTATATGCACACACACACTCTATCAAAGCTGTATTTTTTTTTATGTTTATTTTTTTAATAGAGTGTGAGTGGGGGAGAGTTGGAAAGAGAGGGAGACCCAGAATCTGAAGCAGGCTCCAGGCTCTGAGCTGTCAGCACAGAACCTAACGTGGGGCTTGAACTCACGGACTATGAGATGACCTGAGCCAGTCAGATGCTTAACCGACTGAGCCACCCAGGCATCCCTCTCTCTCTCAAAATAAATGAATAAACTTTTTTTAAAAAAATAGTAAAACCAGGAAGGAGAGAAGAAAGAACACTTTGCAAGAAGGAAGGGGAGACACCAGCACCATGCTGGCTCTGAGCACTGCACAGGCCTGTGGCCTATCTCCCTGGACCTTACTTTCTTCATCTACAAACTGAAAAACGATCTAAGTCTGGCTTTTCCAAACTGAGGTCACATGCATGTCAGCAGCACCATTTCTGCCACCTGCACATATTACCTGTGCAGCTATGAATGTATTTCTCCTTAAAAAGAGTAATCTTTTCATTGAAATACACTTTGAATAGGACACTCTAGCATTACTTTAAAAGGAAAAACCAGTATTTTTAAGTACATATTAAAAAACATACATGATTATTAATTTCTGTTGGGTGGTGTGTGTACCGCTACCGTTCATATACATCGGTAAGGCACACTCTGGGCAACAATGACATAGGCAGGGCCTCCCATTCAGTTCACTGAAGAGGCCGCTTGTAGTAGTGGGTGGCGGGGATGCCAAGGAGTGACTCCTTGAGCCCTCAGAGCAGGAGCACAGGGCCCGGGCTGGCCGGAGCCCCCTTGCTGGCTACCTGCGGCCTCACGCAGCTCATTTGTTTACCTCAACAGGCCACAGTACATGTGTATAAGTGTGATGCTAGCATTTTCTATGGGTGGCATGACATTAAAAAAAAATAGGTAGCATTGGTCTAAGGCATCCTTTGGCTAAGATTTTATGATACAGATATTTTTTTAAATTTTATTTTCAAATTGTTTTAGCACTAAGCCCAAAGACTCAAAAGAGACTGTCAGAATATGACTTTAGAAATTTAGAAACTCTTCCATTACAATATCTAAAAAGACCACCACTGATCAAGAATTAATATATTAAAGGGGCACCAGGGTGGCTCATTTGGCTAAGTGTCTGACTTCAGCTCAGGTCATCATCTCACAGTTTATGAGTTCAAGCCCCACATCAGGCTCTCTGCTGACAGCTCAGAGCCTGGAGCCTGCTTCAGATTCTGTGTCTCCTCCTCTCTCTGCCCCTCCCCTGCTCATGCTCTGTCTCTTTCTGTCTCTCAATAATAAATAAACATTAAAAATTAAAAAAAAAACTAATGTATTAAAATCACTGATTCTACAGTGACCACCACAAAGAAACCCTTATCCCAACTAATCTTACTGGTAATGATCTTTTTAAAGATTTTTAACTGGAAAAAAACATTTTCTCGAATACACATATTCCAGTAGATAATACCCTTACTCACCAGCCATTTTCATTTTTGCGTTTGGACAGTATCTGTTCCTTATCCACAGAAACATTACAGGAAACACCTAGAACAAAGTAGCAATACTTGCTTAGTGTGGTTTGTTATAATACACACACGAATATTTAGAAAACTTCTAATTCAATTTTTATTTTAGAACTCAGAGAACTAGAAAAATTAAGAGCCCACAGTCACACAGACACACAAGGGTGGTTCAAAACAAAATGTACCTCTGTACATCTGGAAAAAAAGATGGCAGAATGAGAGTTATTTCTTTCTCTTCCGTGAAAACCACTGACATTAACAAGTAAAACTGGAGGGGAAAATTCAATTGCCAGTAAAACCAGGAACAACTAGGACTTCAATCACAGGTTACCAAGAATACCTGCAAGGTATAGTAAAACTGGGATCAAAACCAAGAAAAATGGGGGGCCTGGGTGGCTCAGTCGGTTAAGCGTCCAACTCTTGATTTCACCGCAGGTCATGATTTCAAGGTTTGTGGGATCAAGTCCCCGGCCCCCACATCCTGCATCAGCTCTGCACTGTCAGTGCTGACTCTCTCCCTCCTTTGCCCCTCCCCCAATAGCACGTGCGCATGCACTCTCTCTCAAAATAAACATTTTTAAGATTTAGTCTAAAAATGAATAAAATAAAAGCAAGAAAGATGTTAAAAGCCAAAGCATACATCCCCAGGGGTGAAATGCAGAGCTCTCAGGGACTTGGACAAAAACCTCTTATTTAGACCATGACCTGGATGGTGTCACCGCTGACCCCGGAAGCGGGAAACATTCCCAGAGGATCCAGGTCCAGGATACATTAAAGGAAGGGATGGGGGATGGAGGGAAATGAAGAAGAGACATCACACCTAAATGTCCAAACCAATTGGTTTCACCTCCTACAGTCTACCCGAACTGGGTAAATCCCACCTCCATCCACCAAGCTGCTCAAATCAGAACATAAGGTGTCATCCTTGATTCATCTCCTCAGCCCCCCATCCCCTGTATCCACTCCTGACAAGTCCCATCAATTCCACCTCACAAACCGCACTCCTGCTCCCAAACCATCACTGAGTCTTCTTGCCTAGATTGTTGCACTAGCTCCTACTGACCTCTCACTTCCACATTTACTCTTCCCTTAAGTGCTTCCTCCAAAAAAAAATCTGGGTCGTATCACTCCTTTGCTAAATAGATTAGAATATTCTAATATTCACTAGAATAGAATTCTATCCTATTCACTCACTAGAATAGATTCCAATTCTGAAGAGCAGCCTCCAAGGCCCTGAATTTTCTGACCCCTTCCTTCCCTTATTTTATTGCTTTCTTCCTCATTCTGCTCTTCAGTCACACTAGCCTCAGGGCCTTTGAACTGGCTGGTCCCTGCCTAGAAAAAGCAAAGAGCATGATCCCAGAATTGTACATGCAGTCAAGAGGACATTCACGTAAAAGAGAACAGAAAGGCATTTTCAACCACTCAAACTTGAAGTTTTCTTGGGGACTGGGGTAGGGGTGGGGAGGGACTACTGATGATGATTAATGAAATAAACAACTCAGAAATGAGAAAGCTATTAAGAAGCTTTCTTGTATTAATAAGTGTCCTGGAATTGAGAAACAAATCCATACAAACATTATATTAAGCCTCAATGACCATGCTATGGCTACAGAACAGAATATAAATGTTATAAACCTTGACAATGGAAAAAAATAATTAAACTAACTCAAATTGAGGCAGGAGGAAATGGAAATTAATCCAAGAGTTCATTTCTTTATATTTCATGGCAGCAATGGTGAAAGGGGGGCAGGGAGTAAACTGAATTGTCTAAAGCTGATAGTTTTTAAAATTTAAAAGCTGGGATAGAAAAGTAAATAACAGAAGGGGTTTTATACAAAACAAAAAGCATGTGGCAAAAGATAGTTTTATCTTCTGTAAAAACAGAAACTACAAGCAAAATGATTTAACACCAAACATATTATTTCTTGCCTACTAAAAAAAGAAAAGAGATTCTCCTACTGTACCAAAAATCTCAACCCAAGTACATGCTGTTCCAGTGGAGGCAACTCTGGAAACAATCTAGACCCCGGTCAACAATGACAGATTATCTCCGCTAGAGAAATCACTTCAAGCGGCCCTTCCTAGCCGTTTTGAGCTCATGATACACATCAACTCATTTAATCCTCCTAACTACCCCATGTATGTATTATCCTCATTCAGTTGGTCATTTTTTACTGAGCAATGTTCACAAGAGGCTGGATCAATCGCTGCTCTTCTGGGCTGGAGGACGCCAGAAAAGGACGGGTCAGTCGTGAGCCCAGGCTGCAGGAGTGATCCTGGGACAGCTCACTTTCCCAGAGTTTTCTGCTTTTAAAAACGCTGGACAGCCACCCTCCCCCCCAAACACCTCCCTCCCCTCCTCCCGGGCCGTCCAGGTGCCGCACGCCTGGAAAGGCGGCCCCCAGCTTTCCCCGACCCCACCCCACTTCCACCCGGCGCGGCAACTGACAGCGAAGCAAGATGCAGTTGGTGTCCTCCTGGCTCGCCACCCAGCTCAAGGAGTCGCCCAGCGGCCGCCGGCACCCGGAGCACAGAAACACCAGCGGCCTGTCCTCCTCCTCGGCCTGCTCCGCAGCCTCCTCGCGCCGCGTCCCCTCCGCACAGGCCACCGACGCGTCCCCGCTCAAGGAGTTCCACATGCTTGCCCACTTCTGCAGCAGTTGGTGACGGTCCGAGTCCTCCGAGAGCCGCCGGCCTAACAGAGAAGAGTCGCCCCACTTGCCCTTGTCGCCGCCACACGTACAGCTAGAAGAGCAACATTTACAACCGGGCAACCAAGCGCCCGCCATTCCTCCAAATGGCCCGCGCCGCGGAGCGCCACGGGAAAAGCGCTCACGCGCCTGCGCGGGGCGGAGCGGGGCGGGGCGGCGGAGACCGGAAGGGGGCCGTGGCCGAGGGGCGGAGCCTGAGGGAGAAGAAATGGCTGGCAGCCTGTTAGTCGCCTGCTCCTTGTCCGGCCGCGCCAAGCCGCGTGTTCCTCGCTGCCGAGTCTAATTTTCCAGCTTTAGAAAAATGAGGCTGCTAGAGACCTGGCGGCTGGTCTACTTTGGTAAGGGTGTTGCGCCACTTGCATAGGAGGGGCGGCGTCTTTGAGAAATTTACAGGTCCCAAGCTAAATTACCAATCCTTCGCTGAGACTTTCATAGTGGTCACTAAAGTGAATACGCCTCCCCACACTCCACCCAGAGAGAAAGAGAGAGAGAGGAGTTGGGGCACACTCTTGCTTTGTACAGCCTCATTCCCCCACCCTCCGTGCTTCAGCCCTTCAAATTTTAGCGTGCCCGAGAGTCACCTGGGAGCTGGTTAAAATACAACTTTCCAGGCCCTATCTTGACGGATCTGGTTCAGGGGGTCCGTAGGACCCAAGAATTTGACTTTCTAACGAGCTCCTAGGCGATGACTGTGCCGTCATATTGCCACCCCACTTCTGATTGCCACTGCTCTAGTCTGCCTCATTTCCTCGAAGTGGAGAAAGAGGGGTTATTGGGAAGCCACCTTATCAGGTTTCTTTTGTGCATTGTTTTTGCTGGAATGAGACCCTGGAAAGGGCTCTGGATCACTCAAGCTAGCGATGCAAGGAAAAAGCTGGAGAAGCGAGTGTGAATGGCTGCAGTGTTCATGGAAAAGTCTGGAAGTGACTAGGTCTGCTCTTGGGACTCTCAGTATACCCTAAGACACTGCCCACTTCGCTCGGTCTGATAAACTATTTACAAAAATTTTTACTTCCAGTTTAGTTGCCTCTGGGCACCAGCAAACAGCAAAAGCTTAGCGGTCAGAAATGGCGGGTGGACCTAACCCTCCATGAATTAGTAACCATGTAGCAAACTGTGGAAAGGCAATTTGCATTCCCTGAGTCTGATTCTTCATGGGTTCAAAGGGTCAGTACCCCATGGGTGTTGTTAAGGAGAATCAAGTGATATAATAGGCTTGAAAATGCTTTAACTCTAGTGCACCATGTCCATGTTAATTAGCCTCCAGCTGGAGGAAAATTGCCTTCCCTCTTTCTACTTTTTTTGGGAGGCAAGCAAGCCTGACCTCCCTGCACTGCTGTTTTCAAGCACAATAATATCTCTGATACAACAGTGATACAACCCACATCTGTTCCTTAAGCCAATGGGTAGTAACCTTGGAATTCAAAGGAATGATCCCCTTGTCTCAGGCTTTGGGGTCTATGGGCAAAACATAAATTCTGTCTTGGGATAGCCCTGTAAGGAAAGCACAGTGTGGCTGCCTGAGCAGTTTCTCACCAATGCACTTTTGCCTTAGTAGGCCCATTCCCCTATTAATAATAATAATAATTTATTAATAATAATTATTATATTTTACAATTGAATTGCTATTAAGATGAATATATAAATATTATATATTAAAACATTTTCTTTAACCTAAAAGTTCCTTTTTATCTTCTGATTTTAAAAGAAGTAAAACATTTTTATGGGGCGGTAAAAATCTCATGGGCCTTAGGCCTAATGGAGAAGCTAGTCCCAATGCAGAACGAACCCCTCTGCAGTCACAAGTATGTTTGTATTACAAATATAAAATATTTAGATCCCCACCAAACCATATTTTACGTGGGAACAAAATTAGACGCTTGAGTAAGACGACCTTGGACTGGGGGGAGGGGGGCAGATGCTTCCTGAACACTCATTCCAAACCTTTTTCTTAGTTATACAGCCAGGAGATTTGCGTAAGGTGTTGAGTCCAAGAAATTTGTGTAAGGTGTCGAGTCCAAGTTTCATGTCCACTGCTGTCACCCCCAGTTTCAGGAATGGATCCCCAGAGGTTTAACCCAATGAAGGTAAACAATCTCTCTTCCACAGTCATTGTGCAGTTATGGCCCCCCACCCAAGACGTAAGCCAATAAGCACATTGGGCTCCCCTGGTGATAAGGATTAGCTCAGGTTAACAACTCAACCTGAGTTGTCAAGTTTTGACCAGTCAGAGTAAAGCTCAAGACTCTTGTTCAGTGGTTGAGGAAAGGGATGCCCTCCTTGTTGCCTGGATATGGACAAGGAAGCATGTACCCAGAGTGCTTCAGGCAGTCATCTTGAAAACATGGAGAAAGGGAGAACTGAGAGAACCAACGAGAAACTGAGCCCCAACCTCTGAACTCTCACTTATACGAACCAACAAATTCTCTTTATTGTAGAAGCCAGTTGGAACTGCTTTTGTTTTATCCAGCAATTAAAAAGATACACGGTATGTTGAAATTAAGATTTTGACTGAGACTCCAAGACGAGGCAAAAATGACATCGTAAGATGTGTGTGAGACCAATTGCCTCTCTCCCCTGGAAGGATCTTCAGAGTGGATGTTGGAGAATTAATTCCCTCCTGCCCTTAAGCCTCCTCCCACATTTTGTCAAGATTGAGCGCTAGAGAAAATAGTGACCAAGAGGACTTCACAAGAAAGATTTCTTTGGAGACAGGCTGGGTTGTGAGTTCTGCGTCTCCCCGCTGGAGGAGGTGAGGGTATCTGCCCCCCTTGCCTCAATCTGGCAGAGAGGAAATGTTGAGAAACCATTCGCAGGGCCTGTGGGCTCACAGGTGTTTGGGGACCCAGCGGCCAGTGGGAGAGTCAGGCTATTGAGCTGTTTCAGTGGCACAACAAAGATGAGCCAGAGAGGCTGTCAACCAGATAGGAACTTTGCCGGTGGGAAGGTCATCTAGAGTCTTAAATTCTGCCCAAGATAACTTGGAGGGACGAAGACTCTCCAGCAGTGAGCATCCTAGTGTGAAAGGGCCCCTGGAGGACGAGCCCGAGAGGAAACCTTCCTGGGTCATGGGTGGGCAGCTGCAGGTGGGAGTGCAGGGGGTTTCTGAGGGGCCAGGAGAGCGTTGGTTCTAACCATGCCAGGCCAGAGGGTGCAAAGCCAAGTTATGATGGAACCGATTGGAACGAAAACTTTTTTCGCCCCCTCTGTCCCCCTTTTCAGCCTAGGAATGGAAAGAACAGGGAGCAGGTAAGGTAAGAAAGAAGGCAGAACCAGCCATACTAGAGGCTGGTGTCCACCGACATGTCCCACCTCAGGGAGGAAGATAATAACTCTTACCCTTGAGCAAAACTACAGTGTTGATTAATATTTTGGACTATCATTCTGTCACAGATTCTGTGTATAACTGAAGTAGCTGCATAATTATTTACTCCCGAAGAGAGTACACTCAAATTGCAATAATATGGGAAGGTTTCTTTATGAAGTGTTAAAGGAGAAAGGAATGGACAGCATGTAGTGAAGATCCTCAAGGGCCCAGGAACCCATGTTCATAGCCTTGCCCTGCAGGGATGCAGAGAGGCCATTTTCTCAAGGGAAAGAGAGCCGTGAAAAGCAGACCACATTGGGAGGAGCAGCCTTCCATCAAGGGATGCAGCCAGATGAGTTGACCTCAGGAGAAGAGAGGCAGATTACATTCCTGACCTTGTTCCCTTCCCTTCCTCCACTTTCCTGCTGGAGTTCTCCATTGCCCAAGTTCAACCAGAATCCAGAGGACACACAGCCTCTCGATGTGGTCTGTACAAGTCTGGTTGGCGAGTGGATCTGGAGGGGCAAACGGAGGGAACCCCACACACAGACTACCCTTGTCATCATCCAGGGGCAAAGGAAGGGCTCCCCTCACCAAGTAAGTTCTAAGAACACAGTAGGAAGCAAAATTCAGAGCAAGATTTCATTTTGATTCTATCCTTCCATCCTTCTGGCTCGCCTTCCCAGTTACTCAGACTACCAGATTCAACTCATTTCTGGCTTGGTTCAAAAACCATGGTGTGTTTAACAGTTTCTAGTCTAATAAATATCTGCGGCAAACACGAGTAGAAAGAGAGAGAGACAAAGCAAGAAAATATAACTAGGTGAGAGAAGGAACAAAAGGGAGAAGAAACACATGAGACCTTGACAATTTTGCTGGAAGAATGTATGCCTTTCTAAAAGTGCACGGGCAATTGAGGGAAATCAGACATTAATGGCTGCTGATTACAGTCATGAACTAGATTGTAACTGCTACACTTCCTTACCCTTACACAAGAATAACAATGAGGAGGGATCGCAGGTCCCCGGAGTCCATCAGCTGGTCCCTCTAGTAAGTAGAGAGCTGACTGCATTTATATTTGAGGACCACCCACCATGTCCAGCTCCTACTGGTAGAGACACTGGGAGCCAAATGGCATCCACAGCTGCCTTCCCTGACCAGCTGGTGACCAAGAGAATGCCATGCTGGGCACTCAGTCCCCAGGGACCTTCTGGCACAATCAGAGCCCTCCTCAGGGGGATAGAATGTGCTGTGGGAAAAGTTTGGTTAGCTATTTCTATCTGTGCTTCAGGGGCGAAACAATAACTACAGGAATATGCTTCACCTTCTTCAAAATCCAGAGACAGGATGTTCTTTAAATAGCGCTGTTTCCCTCTCCTATTTAATGTGTGGAATCACGTTTTTCCGGTCTTTAACAGATATATTTAATTCTCATGCAAGTTAAAAAACAATAAGAGAAAAACATGTGATTTTCAGTAAATTCATAATGTATTTGAGTTGGGGGAGAATTAGAGAAATGCTTGGTCTACATCTACATGTCTTACTCCACAAATAGAAAGGCTGAGGTCCAGTGTGGTTTAGGAGTCATGGATCTAATTAGTGACAGAGATAAGTGGACATCTGGACTGTTACATGTCCACATCTGGGCTGCTACATGTCCAGCACCCTTCCCTCTTCTTGGGAAAACTGTGTCACCCCCTCCCTCCCCGCTACAGTGCAGCTGTGGTGGGGCTTCCCATCCTGAGGGTCTTACTCCATGCGCGTCCCATCCCAGACCACCACCTTCCCAGCCACAGAGATTGGTTCTAGGTGAGCAGCTGTCTGAACTAGAGCCAGTCAGAGTCCATTCCTAGAACTTTTGATGCCAAAGTTTGGAGGGAGAGTCTTCTGCTCACCCTTTCCCTTTAAATCATGATCCCGGAGCTTTCATCAGCCATGTCCCCAGCTATGTAGAATGTCCTGGCATGACGGTGACCGTCAGAGAGAATCAAGATATGAAGTGCAGATCAAGAGTAACAGCAGAAACCCGGTTCCTACTGATCTCCCTCCAGTTTTGTGGGCACCCCTCACAACATGTTCTCCTTAAGACCTGCTGGTGTTTAAGCTAGTTAGAATTGGGTTTCTGTCACTTACTATTAAGAGCCTTGACTAATACACAGATTTTAGTCTAGAACCTAAGTCTCTGGACCCCAAGTACAGTAGTCACACCACTATACCAAATTGTTGAAATACAACACCATATATTTGGTAGTGCCTTGTGGTTTTCAAAATATAGTCTTTCAAGGGGGCTAATTCTGAAGAATTGCAATATGTAAGAGAAGAATGCATTTCCAGTATAAAATTCATAAGCCAGCCCCTCTCTTTCCTTTGTTTCCCCTGGTTCTTTCCATTTTTTTTTAATACACAGCCAGAGGAAGGACTCAGGGAACATGAGGGTTTTTTGTTTGTTTGTTTATTTGTTTTTTAGAGACAGAGCAGAAGCGGGGAAAGGGCAGAGAGAGAGGGAGACACAGAATCTGAATCAGGCTCCAGACTCTGAGCTGTCAGCACAGAGCCCGATGTGGGGCTTGAACTCACAAACCGTGAGATCATGAACTGAGCCGAGTTCAGGCTCTTAACCTGCTAAGCCACCCAGGTGCCCCGAGTCTTTAATGCCTGTACCAAACACCACTAAATCTCCCTTTTAACTAAGAAGTTCTCCAAACTCAACAGAGACTGATCAAAAAGTGAAGATTCGAACTCCTGGATCTGGAATAATACCACAGAGACCATAAGTATCAAAGACTCAAATTAAGTATCTTTAGAGAGATTTGAGGCAATGTTGTTTCATCCATCGTAGAAGAATTGGAAGATCAGGTTTAAGGAAATTCACAAAAAATTGAATAAAATAACTAAGAAATATAAAAGGTGGAAAAAAAGATCAAACCCATAAGCAATCAGTCCAGGAGGTCCAACATCTGACTAAAACCAGATCGAGTGGACAGGGAAGACAAAATAAAGGAGAACAAATAAATAAATAATAGAGTATAATTTCTCAGAGCTAAAATATATGAACATTTCAGATGGAAAGGATACACCAACTGCCCAGGCCAAGGGTATGAATGAATCTCACACCAAGACTTAGCCTTGTGAACACTCAGAATTCCAGTGCTTCAGAGAAGATTCCAAAGTTTCAGAAAGAGAAAAATCAGAGTGGCCTGAAAAATCTCATCAACAACTCCACTTTAGCAGCTATAAAGGTCAAAGCTCAGAGGGCAAATAAATTTCAGATAAATATGACATACCCACTCAAATCATGATCCAGATACAGTTAACATTTGCAGACATAACTAAACTTAGAAAATATATCCTCACCGTATCTTTTCTCATTCAAAAATGTGCTGCAACAGGAAATGTGAGATGTGAGGTCTCACTAATGGAAAAGCAAATATTTAATACCTGAAAGGGTTCTCCACCACGTTTATTTTTAAACTATGCTGAAAACTGGTAGCTCACCTATCAGGGTGATGAAATCTCAAAGTTTGACAACATAATTTGTTGTCCAGCCTATTGTCCAAGAAAACAGGTAGTTTGATACATTGCTGATAGAGATACAAGTAATTATAACATCCATGGAAAGGAATTTGGCGATACCTAACACAATTACATTAGTATGTAGCCTTTGACAGAATTCTTGCTTTCAGGAATCGATTCTGAGAAGATGATAAAAACATGACCACGGGCATTGTAGCATTATTTGCAGTAGCAAAGACTGAAAACAACCCAAACATCCACCAACTGGGAAATGGATGAATGAGTTGTACTGTAGCCCTACAATGGCAGCCTTATGAATCTGTGAAAAAGAAAAAATCTTCCTCCGTGCCATGAGAGATCTTCAGAATAATTGGGTAAGTAAAAAAGGCAACATTTTAAAAAATGAAGTTTGATATTTTACATTAAAAAATGGGAGAAGAGAAAGACTGAATACTTATATTTTTAAACATTGAAGGATAAACTGAAAACCTTTACAAAGTACTTAGCTGGTTGAAAGTCACAGGAAGGAAGAGTAGGAACAGAGCTAGAGTTCTACAAATGTACCTTATTTTGTGTCTTTGACTTTGGAATCATGAATATTTCACATAATTGTAAAACTAATTTTTTAAAAGCAATCTCTAAATAAATATTGAAGTATTACTTAGTGGGTGGCAAACTTCAAAGGGAGAACTGTTTCAAGTGACTTTCAGACATAAATTTGACTATATACATATCTTACAGGATAATATATATCTTATAGGAGATACTTAAATAACAACAAAAAAATTGTCCCCTTCATAAAAAGTCTCAGATTGTTTCCAGTAATCATACTGCTCCTATCATTGATATTGAAATTGTTATTGCAAGACTATTTGTGTGTATACTGTATTTTGAATAATTATGTTAGTATTGTTTGCAATGCAATAGGATTTTAAGTTTTGGAGTAGAGATACAGCTAAGAGCAATAGGGTTAAGTAAAACTCTACAGTTGTAATTTTGAATTGTATTTGTATGAACTCATGATTTTTTTTATCTTAAAAAAGAAACATATCCTAGCTCCCTATGTTGAATAGACCTGAACACATAACCAATCCGATAGCAGTAAGCACCTATAGCACCCAGATTATCATAGCTAAACACCATTTTCTAGAAATGAAACCAAGAGCCCTTGGAGAAATAGCTGAATCCATGGTCTGGGGTAAGAAACAGACAAAATGAGCCTGAATCATCCTGTCATTCTGAAAGGAAGGAAGCTATAAAACCCAAGACAAAGCCAACTACTAATGTAACCAACATGAAGAGGCTCTCACTATCCACATAGCTAATTTGTGCATCAGTAATAGTAATGGCTGTAATGATTGGAACACATCAAATGGATTTAAGTGCATGAGTTCATAATGACTTTAAAAACTCCTCTCACTGTTCACTGGGCTGGAGCTTGAAAACCCAATCAATATTTTGAAAATAGGCAATTAAATAAGTAAATCAAACATCTACCCCACCTTGATATGAACTGCTCCTTAGGTAACAGAATAGTCATGAAGGAAGATTTCTCTTTTTTGTTTATTTTTTAAAGAATAGGAGTTAATGAATGAAGAAGGAGATAGTCGAAGGGGATCTCCATTTTTACAATGCTTAATGCATTAAAGAATTGCAGCAAGGATTAATCACCAGCTGGTAATATCACACACAAAAAAGAGATGACCAGACATTACGTGCCTCTGGAGAGAAGGACACCACACCACCTGTAAGGTACTCTGGCCAAAATCTCAAAGCAAAGTCTGATCCAGCCTCTAGATCTAATTTTACTTTCCATCAAATACAGGGCATGGGGAACATGACTAACTCTATCATGGCACCCAGCTGGCAGGCTCTTCAGGACAAATAACCCTTTTCCTCAAACTAAATTGCAAGTTCAAAAGAATGAGAGAGAGAGATAGAAAGAGAGAGAAGAAGAAGGAGGAGGAGGAGGAAGAGAAAATCCATAAATTTAACTAGACTTCAGAATCCTAGCAACCCACAGCAATATAGGCACCTTATCTACGTGTTCCTGATTTGAGCATATTAACTATAAAAGAAATTATGAGACAAATGGGGATATTTTGAACATTGATTGGATTTTTGATGTAATTAGATAATTATTATCAACTTATAGATGGGATAAGAGTATTTTAGATTTATTTTAAAAAAATCCTCCAGGGGCGCCTGGGTGGCTCAGTTGGTTAAGCATCCCACTCTTGATTTCGGCTCAGGTCTTGATCTAGTGGTTGGTGGGATCAAGCCCCGTGTTGGGCTCTGCACTGATAGCATAAAGCCTGCTTGGGATTCTCTCTCTCCCTTTGCCCCTCCCTGGCTTGCGCACATGCCCTCTCTCTCTCTCAAAATAAATAAACTTAAATAAAAAGAAAAAGAATCCTCCAAAATATTTGCATACCAAAACATTTACAGATGAAGTGAAATATTTAGAATTTGCTTCACAGTAGTCCAGAATGGGGTGGGGGGAGTGGACGGGGTACAGATGCAACTGACTAGCCACAACTTGATCTCTGTTGAAGTTGAGTGATGGTTGCATGAGAGTTCTTTTATGCTGTTTTTCCTGTTTTTGGAAATGCTTGAAATTACCTATGATAAGAAAAAAAAATTTTAAGTCATGAAAAGTTTGCATTTACTCTGTTATATCCCCATGCTGGCTTCATATTAAAATGTAACTATTAAAAATCACTCTGTTATGCTGGCGAGGATGTGGAGAAACGGGCACCCTCCTACACTGTTAGTGGGAATGTAAACTGGTACAGCCCCTCTGGAAAACAGTGTGGAGGTTCCTCAGGAAACTAACAATAGAACTCCCCTATGACCCAGCAATAGCACTGCTAGGAATTTACCCAAGGGATACAGAAATGCTGAGGCATAGGAGCACATGTACCCCAATGTTCATAGCAGCACTCTCCACAATAGCTAAAACATGGAAAGAGCCTAAGTGTCCATCAACAGATGAATGGATCAAGAAGATGTGGTTTATCTATACCATGGAATACTACATGGCAATGAGAAACAATGAAATCTGGCCATGTGTAGCAACATGGATGGACCTTGAGGGTGTTATGCTTAGTGAAATAAGTCAGGCAGAGAAGGACAAATATCATATGTTTGCACGTATAGGAGGATTAGGAGGAACTTGATGGAGGAACAAGGGGGAGAAGAAGGGCAGAAATGGTGGGGGAAAGGGAGAGAGGCAAACCATGAGAGACTCTTGAATGCTGACAAAAACTGAGGACTGATGGATGTGGGGGGGAGGGGGGATGGGCATGGAGGAGGGCACTTTGGGGATGAGCACTGAGTGTTATGTGGAAACTAATTTGACAATAAACTATTTATAAAAAAAAAAATCACTCTGTTAAATCCTTATTCTTACAGGTAACTCTTAAAAATCTTCGAGGGGCACCTGGGTGGCTCAGTCGGTTAAGTGTCTGACTTCGGCTCAGGTCATGATCTCGCTGTTCGTGGGTTCGAGCCCCATGTCGGGCTCTGTGCTGAAGGCATGGAGCCTGGAGCCTGCTTCGGATTCTGCATCTCCCTCTCTGTCTCTCCTTCACTCATGCTCTGTCCTTCAAAATAAATAAATGTTAAAAAAATATTTAAAAAAAATCTTTGAGGAACAGGGACACCCTAGAGAAAAGTGCTGTGTCTACTTTAAGGGTATCCCCACTGTTTGCTCACAGGTGGGAGGCTGAATAACAGCCCCCAAAATATCCATATTCTAACCCCAGAACCCTGTGAATGTTACTTCGTAGGGCAAAAGGGATTTTGCACATGTGACTGAATTAAGGATTTTGAGATGGGAGATGATCCTGCACTATCTGGGTGGGCCCAGTTTAGTCCTAAACATCTTCATAAGAAAGAGGAAAAGAGATGTTTGACTACAGAAGAAGGTGATGCGACAACAGAATCAAGTGGTAAAAGACAATATGATGCAGGAGGGGCCACAAGCCAAAGCACAGGGGAAGCTTCCAGAAGCTGGAAAAAGCAAGAAAACAAATCCCACCCCCTCCTCCTCATCCAGGGTCACCAGAAGGAACCAGCCCTGGCAACACCTTGATTTTAAGCACTCTGAGACTCATTTTTGGACTCCCAGGACCATAAGATAATAAATCTGTGTCGTCTGAAGCCACCGAGTCTGTGGCAATTGGTTATGCCAGCCGTAGGGCACTAGTACACCCCAGTTTGCGAGTCCCAGGGGTACTGAGCAGGGCAGGGAGGCCTTCTGCCTGGGAAATGGGGCTCATAGCAGCTGAGATGGAGTGTTGTGAGAATCACACAAAACGCTCAGATCATTGATCAATAAATGTTTGCTCTCCCTTCTTATGTTTCTTCCTCTTGCCTTCTCCCCTTCACTCAATCTCTGGTCACAATGACAGCTAACAAGGGTGCACATTTCCTATAAGAGAAAACAGTGCTGGGGTGCCTGGATGGCTCAGTCAGTTGAGCATCAGACACTTGATTTTGGCTCAAGTGATGGTACCAGGGTCGTGGGATCAAGCCCCATGCCTGGCCCCTACCTGAGCGTGGAGCCCCTTTGGGATTTTCTCTCTCCCTCTGCTACTCTCCCACTTGCCTACACTCTTTCCTTCTCTCTTTCAAAATAAATAAACATTTAAAAAAGAAAACACTGCTGAAATAAAAACTTCTCCTCCAAGCTGTGGGTTATAAATTAAAACGAGAAGGAAAGCAATGCCAACAGACAATGTCTCTGAGGTTGTTGTTAACATAACTATGTTGCCATTATCTGGGAGAGATGACCTTGGTGGGAATATTAGTTCTGACACATGCCAAAGGAGGAAAACATTTTATTATGTTGCATTATTTTGTGAAAGAGAATGAGAAAGAGCAGGGGAGAGGCAGAGAGAAGGAGAGGGTGAGAATCCCAAGCAGGCTCCCCGCTGTCAGCACAGCTTAACAAACTGAGCCACCCGGGTGTCCATGGAAAAATTATTTTAATCAGTTTTCCTACCAGGGTATTTTTGATAAGGGAGTAAAAGGCAAGCTGGGGGCAAAACACAAGCTAACACCCCACAGGTGCCCCCTTCCTCACTGGGGTGGGGCCTGTGTGACATTCCTCAGGCACACCCCCCCCACACACACACACACACTGGCCAAGAACAAAGGAATGGGAAAAACAAATGGTTAAGTGATAGAGGTCACAGTCATGCAGGATAGAGTCTCCATCAGTCTGTAACTGTCTTAATGATTCACAAGAAAAAAGGCAATCTCCAGAGACCTATAGACTCAATTTCCTGTAGCCCTAACATCGCCCCTGCTCCGTTGGCTAGAAAATCTTGTGTCACCAGTCATTCCTCACGACCCCAGCACAGCCCTTTCTGCCCACCAGTCCTGTCCCCAGAGCTTTAATAAAACCACCTTTTCGCACCAAAGGTGGTTTCGTCTCAATTCTTTCTTGGCCATCAGCTCTGATCCCCAGCACTTCAAACCACATCACTTTCTTTTTTTTAAAACTTTTTTTAAATGTTTAATTTATTTCTGAGAGAGAGAGCGAGAGAGAGAGAGAGCGAGAGCAGGGGAGGATCAGAGAGACAGGGAGATACAGAATCCGAAACAGGCTCCAGGCTCTGAGCTATCTGTCAGCACAGAGCCGGACTTGGGGCTCAAACCCACAAACCGTGAGATCATGACCTGAGCCGAAGTTGGACGCTTAACCAACTGAGCCACCCAGGCGCCCCAAACCACATCACTTTCATGGGTATTTTAAACTCATGACTATTACCAGACTATTAAAAAGAAATACATTTTAATAATCAATGTTTTGTCAGGTAGAAGTGAAAATTCCAAACTAATGGGATTACATTATGATCAATTTGAAAATGTATGAAGGAAGGAAGGAAAGGAAGAAGGAAGGAGAAAAAGGAAGGAAAGAAGGAAAGGTTAGAGGCAGTTAGATTCTAACAGGATACCTGTGGGGATGTCACAGCCAGCTATTGGGAGAGATGAATAGATTAGATAGATAGATAGATAGATAGATAGATAGATAGATAGATAGATAGATAAATTGATGGATAGATCTTCCTATTGGCTGTGTTTCTGTAGAGAACTCTAACAGAAAGAAATAACACAGAAGGAAAGAAAGAAAAGAAAAGGGTAAATTTCTCTACATTCCTTTAAAAAAATTTTTTAATGTGTATTTTTGAGAGAGAGAGAGAATGTGTGTGTGTGTGTGTGTGTGTGTGAGAGAGAGAGAGAGAGAGAGAGAGCAGAGGAGGGGCACAGAGAGAGAGACAGACACAGAATCAAAGCAGGCTCTAGGCTCTGAGCTGTCAGCGCAGAGCCTGATGCAGGGCTTGAACTCATGAACCTGAGCCAAAGTCGGACGCTTAACCAACTGAGCCACCCAGGCACCTTGACAATTCCTTTATTTTATTTTAAAAAATTGTTTTAATGTTTTATTTATTTTTGAGACAGAGAAAGACAGAGCATGAGAGGGGGAGGGACAGAGAGACAGGGAAATACAGAATTTGAAGCAGGTTCCAGGCTCTGAGCCTGACACGAAGCTTGAACCCACAGACGTGAGATCATTACCTGAGCCGAAGTCAGAGGCTTAACCGACTAAGCCACCCAGGCGCCCTGACAATGCCTTTATTTATTTATTTTTTTTTCAGAGACAGGACAATGCCTTTATTTTTAAAAGGCTACGCGAAGATGTGAAAATCTTCTCCTAAACCTCAACCAACCTCCTAACTTCAATCCATAGATTTACTTATACAAATTTGATGACACTTAGGAAAGTCTATAAACTTCTGAAAGCCACGTCCCAGCCTCACTTCCCAGGAGGTGGGCCCAGGAAGGAGACTCGGTTCCAGATCACCCGCAGGCAGGCCGGCGGCGCGCTCAGGGCCCTGTCCCGCAGAGCTCCTCCATACCTCACTGACCAATCGCACTCATGAAGCATCCCTTCAGACCAAAGTGTAAATTCCGATCATTAGCAGATACACTTCTTTAGATAGAGGCAATAGGCTTGAGTTGTTTTGTGTTTGTTTTTGTTTTGAAAATGGCCCTTTTTAATACAAACAGCATATATTTTGTTTCCAGATCAGGTAAATTTTACATACAGTGAAAAGCACAACTCTTCAGTCTACAATTCGGTGAGTTCTGGAAAACGAATATACGTCAACAACTCACATCTGTGTTGAGATAGAAAACATTTCCATCACACCCAGAAGGTTCCCTGTGGTCTCTCCCCAGTCTTTCCATGGCTGCCACCCCCAGAGACAACCAATTCAACAAATGGTTTCTCCAGTTTTGCCCTTTCCAGAGCCACATATATATGGAATCGTGCTGTACGAGGTGTATGGGCCTGGCTTCTTTCCTTCAGAGTGGTTGTACCATTTTGCATTTCCATGAGCAATGTTTGAGATTTCCAGTTGTTCATTTAGCACTGTCAGTATTTTTCATTTTACCCATTCTGTTATGTATAGAGGTATCTCCTGATTTTATTTGCATTTCCCTGATGAGTAATGATGTTAAACGTTTAAAAAAATTTTAAACTTTTTTATTATTTATTTTCTTTTTTAAAAAAAATTTTAAAAAAGGTTTTATTTATTTCTGAGAGAGAGAGACAGCATGAGCAGGGGAGGGTCAGAGAGAGAGGGAGACACAGAATCTGAAGCAGGCTCCAGGCTCTGAGCTGTCAGCACAGAGCCCGACGCGGGGCTCGAACTCACGAACTGTGAGATCATGACCTGAGCCGAAGTTGGACGCTTGACCGACTGAGCCACCCAGGCACTCCTATTATTTATTTTTGAGAGACAGAGTGCAGGTGGGGTAGGGGCAGAGAGAGAGAGATACGATCAGAAGTAGCTCCTGGCCCTGAGCTGTCAGTACAGAGCCCAAGTGGGGCTTGAACCCACAAAGTCTGAGATCATGACCTGAGCCAAAGTCAGACACTCAATCGACTGAGCCACCCAGATACCCAAACGTTTTTTAATGTGTATATTTGCTATTTGCATATCTTTCTTTGTGAAGTGTCTGTTCAAGCCTGTTGCCATTTTTTAAATTGGGTTGTCTTTTTATTATTGAGTTTTATATTCTGTATATAACTTCCTTAATCAGATCTATAATTTGTGTTTTCTTACAACACTTACTTGGCTTGCCTGTTTGTTTTTCTTAACAGTCTGTTTTATAAGCAGGATTTTACAATTTTGACAAAACAATTCATCACTCTGCCGATTTCTATTTGTTTACTGTTTATTATTTTTGCGAGCAAGAGAGAGACAGAGCACAAGTGGGGAAGGGGCAGAGAGGAGACACAGAATCCGAAGCAGGCTCCAGGCTCTGAGCTGTCAGCACAGGGCCTGATGCAGGGCTCAAGCCCACGAACCATGAGATCATGACCTGAGCCGATGTCGGACGCTCAACCGATTAAGCCACCCAGACACCCCCAGTAATCTCTTTTTATAAGGACACCAGAATTAGGGCCCTCCCTAACTGCCTCATTTTAACTTCATTATCTTTTTAAAGACCCTAGCCCCAAATATAGTCACATTTTGAGGTATTGGGGGTTAGGGCCTCAACATACAAACTGAGAGAGTACACAGTTCAGTCCATGACAGTAGTGCTGTTTGTCTCCTGTATCCATTTGGGTTTTTTGTCTAGTTGTTCTACCAAAGACTGAGATTGTGGTGTTTAAAACCCAACTTTGTAGATTTTCCTCACACGTTTTTGTTTCATATGTGTTCTACTGTGTCAGTAAGCATACACAATTTTTCTTTACTGTTATGCTTTCTTCAAGTTAAATCTTATCCCTGCATAATGAGATATGCTTAGGTGTGATTTTCTTTCTATTTATTCCCTTTGGGCTTTGCCAAGCATCTTAGATCCCCAAATTTATGTTTTTCAACTAATTTAGGGAATTTCCAGCCATTATTCCTCCAAATTTTTCTCTGCCAGGTTCTCTCTTTCCTTCCCTTTGGGATGCCATTTACATATATGCAAGGCTACTTTATACTATTCCATGTATCACAGAGCATCCATTTTCTAAATCTTTCCCTTGGTTTTTTCGGTTGGATAAGTTTTAATCACTGTTCCTCATGTTCCCAACCATATCCACTGCTCTCTCTTCATCACTGTGTTAAGCCCAGGCAGCGAATTTTTCATGATAGACTATACTTTTCAGGTCTGGATCTTTCATTTGTTTTTTTGTCCTTGTTTTTGGGTTCTCTTTCTTTGCTCAGATTCTCCCATTTGTTCATTACTTTGGGTCATATTTTCTATTTAGGTCTCTGGCGGACATATTTATAATTGCTGCTTTAAGATCCTTGTCTGCTAACTCCAGTATCTAAATGACTTTGGAGTTGGTTTCATTTGACTTCCTCTTCTCTGGACTGGAAGTCACAGCTTTCCTGTGTCTTTGTAATTCCAGTGGGGTTTTGTGTTTTTGTGTTTTTGTGGGGTTTTTTTTATGTGTGTGTGTGTGTGTGTGGTATACTGAACATCATGGGGTATATATCTTTTCCAGATTCTGTAATTGCCATCTGTGGGCCAATGTGATACATGCCACAGATATTGAGAACCATTTGATCGGGCTTTAATTTCACAATATTGCAGGCCACAGACCTGGATTAGTTGACAAATGCATAATTCTTTGTAGCCTTAAGACTTCTGGTTATTAGGAATAAGTTTTTGTTTGTCTCACAGAAAGCTTTTTGTATGATTGATACTATCAACACATACTGATATTACAGCTACTGTATGAAGCATGGTCTCTGTCTTCAAAACCTTTAAAAGGTATCTTTAAACACTGGACAATACCAGTGTTGGTGAAGAGATAGAGCAACTGAAACTCCCGTATTTTATCAATGATGCTTTTCCGTGTAACAAATCACTCCAAAATGAGTGGCTTAAAGGAACAACAATTCAGGGAGCTCAAACTCTCACAATTCTGAAGATTAGTTCAGCTAGGTGGTCACTGGAGTTTTGCTATGCTTACTCATGGGTCTGCAGTTAGCTGCTGGTCAGCTAGTGTGCTCTGCTCCGAGGGGTCAATTGGCCGTTGACTGGGTGACATGTCTCTGATCATCCAGCAAGCTAGCTTGAGCTTATTCACACAGCGACTGGGCAGGGGCACACGACAGTGGACACGTGGAAGGCTTCTGAAGGCCCTGGCCTGGAGCGTCTTATATAATTTCTTAATAGTTGTATTAGTCAAAGCCAAAACAAATCACAAGGTCAGCTCACATTTGAAGAATGGAGAAATGTGCTTTGTGTTTTGATGGGAGGAGATACAAAGTCTCTGTGTAAACAAGGGAAGAGTTGTTGCCATTCTTGCAAGATGTCATATTTATTACTTGTGGGGATATAAAGTGGTACTGATGCTTTTTTTTAATGTTTTGGTTTTTATTTTAATTTTTGAGAGAGACACACACCAAGTGTAAGTAGGAGAATGGCAGAGAGAGAGGGAGACACAGAATCTGAAGCAGGCTCCAGGCTCTGAGCTGTCAGCACAGAGCCAGACACTGGGCTCGGACTCACCAAGGGCAAGATCATGACCTCAGCCCAAGTCGGGTGCTCAACCAACTGAGCCCCACCAGGTGCCCCAGTACTGATGCTTTTGAAGACTATTTAGCTGTATCCAGTAAAGCTATCTATCAATTCCACTTCTCATATATACTCCAGAGAAATTAGTGCTTATGTCCACCAAATACATGGGAAAAAATGTTCTCAGTCCATTTTTATTCATAGTAGCCAAAACCAGAAAGCAGTGTAAATGTTCATCAATAGAAAAATGGAGAAATAAATTATGGAATATTCATATAATGGAATACCATATGGAAAAAAAAATTACAAATGACTGCACGGGCAACTGTTTTTTGAATAAAAGAACCAGACACAAAAGGATACATACTGTATTGTATGATTAGATTTAATTGAGGTTTGAAATTGGGCAAATCTATCTGTGACCATTGAAGTCATTATAGTGGCTTCCTTGGTGTGTGGGGGGAAGTGGAGGGTTTTTAACATTTATTTATTTATTTTGAGAGAGAGAGAAGGAGAGCAGGAGCAGGGGAGGGGCAGAGAGAGAGGGAGAGAATCCCAAGCAGGCTCTGCACTGTCAGCTCAGAGCCCGACATGGGCCTCAACCTCATGAACCTGAGATCATGACCTGAGCCAAAATGGAGAGTCGGACATTTAACCGACAGAGCCACCCAGGTGCCCCAGGAATGTTCTATATCCTTTTTTAAAATAGTTTATTGTCAAGTTGGTTTCCATGTAACACCCGGATCTCATCCCCACAAGTGCCCTCCTCCATGCCCATCTCCCCGCTTTCCCTCCCCCTACCCCCATCAACCCTCAGTTTGTTCTCAGCATTCAAGAGTCTCTCATGGTTTGCCTCCCTCCCTCTCCCCGCTATTTCTTCTCTTCTTCTCCCCTATGGTCCTCCGTTAAGTTCCTCCTAATCCTCCTATACGTGCAAACATATGGTATCTGTCTTTCTCTGCCAGACTTATTTAGCTCAGCATAACACCCTCAAGGTCCATCCATGTTGCTACACATGGCCAGATTTCATTCTTTCTCATTGCCATGTAGTATTCCATTGTATAGATAAACCACATCTTCTTGATCCATTCATCAGTTGATGGACACTGAGGCTCTTTCCATGTTTTGGCTATTGTGGAGAGTGCTGCTGTGAACATTGGGGTCCATGTGCCCCTGTGCATCAGCACTCCTGTATCCCTTGGGTAATTCCTAGCAGTGCTATTGCTGGGCCATAGGGGAGTTCTGTTAATTTCTTGAGGAATCTCCACACTGTTTTCCAGAGGGGCTGCACCAGTTTACATTCCCACCAACAGTGTAGGAGGGTGCCTGTTTCTCCACATCCTCGCCAGCATCTAGAGTTCTCTAATTTTCTCATTTTAGCCACTCTGACTGGCATGAGGTGGTATCTCAGTGTGGCTTTGATTTGTATTTCCCTGATGAGGAGAGATGCTGAGCATCATCTCATGTGTCTGTTGGCCATCTGGATGTCCTCTTTAGAGAAGTGTCTGTTCACATCTTCCACCCATTTCTTCACTGGATTGTTTGTTTTTTGGGTGTGGAGTTTGGTGAGTTCCTTACAGATTTTGGATACTAGCCCTTTATCTGATATGTAATTTGCAACTATCTTTTCTCATTCCGTCAGTTGCCTATTAGTTTTATGGATTGTTTCCTGGCCGTGCAGAAGCCTTTTATCTTGATGAGGTCCCAATAGTTCATTTTTGCTCTTGATTCCCTTGCCTTTGGGGATGTGTCAAGTAAGAAATTGCTGTGGTTGAGGTCAAAGAGGTTGTTTCCTGCGTTCTCCTCTAGGGTTTTGATGGTTTTCTGTCTCACGTTCAGGTCGTTTATCCATTTTGAGTTTATTTTTGTGCATGGTGTGAGAAAGTGACCTAGTTTCATTCTTCTGCATGTTGCTGTCCAGTTTTCCCAGCACCACCTGTGAAAGAGGCTGTCTTTTTTCCATTGGATACTCTTTCCTGCTTTGTCAAAGATTAGTTGGCTGTACATTTGTGGGTCCAGTTCTGGGTTCTCTATTCTATTCCATTAGTCTATGTGTCTGTTTTTGTGCCAATACCATACTGTCTTGATGATGACAGCTTTGTAGTAGAGGCTAATGTCTGGGATGGTGATGCCTCCCGTTTTGGTTTTCTTCTTCAATATTACTTTGGCTATTCGGGTTTTTTTTGTGGTTTCATACACATTTTAGGATAGTGTGTTCTAGTTTTGAGAAGAATGCTGGTACAGTTTCGATTGGGATTGCATTAAATGTGTAGATTGCTTTGGGTAGTAATGACATTTTAACTATATTTATTTTTCCAATCCATGAGCATGGAATGCTTTTCTATTTCTTTGTGTCTTATTCAATTTCCTTCATAAGTTTTCTATAGTTTTCATCATACAGATCTCTTATATCCTTGGTTGGGTTTATTCCTAGGT